>NC_141620.1:25799840-26099840 GCF_047967505.1 Dipteris shenzhenensis
AGAATTCACAGCAGCATTCACAAAATATTAGTGGACCTGGAGTGTCCTCTAGCAGTGGTTCACATACTTCGCCATGGACAGGCAGATTGAGATCAGGAGAATCTCCTCAAAGCAATGCAGAGAGTGGTATGCAGGTATCACGAAAAGGAAAAGAGAAGGTAGATCAGCCCATGTTTGATGTGAATGCAGGTCACTCTTATGTGGATGGTGAATCCAGTAACTGAGAACAGAGCATTGATGATGAGTTGGGTATTCCTTCTGTTGTTACACCTGGAGTAAGGAAGACCAGGGATGTTTTGAGAGCACCTGGAAGTAAGCCTATTTTGCGCAGGTCTACCAGGGTTAGGTATCCTGTGGATAGGCTGAAATATGATGGATTTACAGCCATTCACTATGCCTATATGGTCAAAGTGATACAGGAACCAGAACTCACTTCTTTTGAGCAAGCCATGGGAAATGAAAAATGGGAGAAAGCCATGGATGAAGAAATGGATGCCTTGGATGCTAATGCTACATGGGAATTGGTGCCTTTGCCTAAAGACAAGAATGCAATTGGCTGTAAGTGGGTTTATAAGATCAAGCACAATGCAGATGGTTCTGTGAATAGATACAAGGCAAGATTAGTTGTCAAGGGGTATGCACAGACATATGGCATTGATTATGAAGAAACTTTCAGCCCGGTTGCAAGGATGGCAACCGTAAGAGCAGCCATTGCTATGGCTGCATCAAAGGGATGGTCTTTACATCAGATGGATGTAAGGAATGCCTTCTTGCATGGTGATTTGCAAGAAGAGGTCTTTATGGAGCAGCCAGCAGGTTATGTTCATGCTATTCATCCTGAGTTTGTTTGCAGGTTGAAGAAAGCCTTGTATGGCTTGAAGCAAGCACCTAGAGCATGGTCTGACAAGATAGGACAATATCTTGTCACTATTGGCTTTCAGATTTCCAAGGCAGATTTCTCACTCTATGTGAGAAAAACAGAGAAAGGGATTACGCTGCTTGTCATTTATGTTGATGATTTGATCATCACAGGTGATAGTGATGAAGATATCCTTCATGTGAAAATGCTATTGAGGCAGAAGTTTGAGATGAAGGATTTGGGAGAGCTGCGTTATTTCTTGGGCATTGAGGTGATTAGATCACCAAGTCAGCTCTTGCAGAGGCAGTATGGATTGGACATGTTGTCCAAATATGGGATGACAGGCTGTAAGCCTATTTCAGTTCCTTTGGAGCAGAATGTGAAGCTGAGCACAGATGCAGGTGAGCTTTTGGAAGACCCTACTATGTACAGACGCATAGTAGGAAGTTTGATTTATATGACTATTACTAGGCCAGATCTAAGCTATGCTGTTGGATTAGTAAGTCAGTTTATGCAGGGTCCAAGGAAACCGCATTTTGGATGCGGCTAGATGCATACTCAGGTATGTGAAGTCCACATTGCAGTATGGACTATTTTATGAGGCTAGGGTTTAGATACAGTTGCATGGATACACTGATGCTGATTGGGCTGGTAGTATTTCTGATAGATGATCTACCAGTGGATATGTGTTCTCTTTTGGGAGTGCTGCAGTCACTTGGAGCAGCAAGAAACAACCTACAGTTGCCTTGTCGAGCACAGAGGCTGAGTACAGGGGTGCAGCAATGGCTGCATGTGAGGTAGCTTGGTTGCATAAGCTACTTTATGATATGCATCAGTCTACAGATGGGCCAGTTGTCATTTATTGTGACAACATGAGCAGTATACACTTGGTAAAGAACCCAGTCTTTCATGCTAGAACAAAGCACATTGAGGTGCATTATCACTATGTGCGGGAGAAAGTGTTACTAGGTCTTATTGATCTAGTTTATGTCAGCACAGAGGATTAGGTAGCTGACATATTCACGAAAGCATTGGGCGCAGAGAAGCTGCGCAAGTTCAGAGACCTGCTTGGTGTGCAAGAATTGGGATTGAGCTCGAGGGGGAGTGTTGAGATATCGAGCTCCACTCATGATATGCCAGGGTGACTGTTGTGCATTTATGTCACCGACTTGTTAGCTGGAGATGCGGTTGGTACACCGCCCACGAATAATCGCTGGATGACAGCTAGTCTTATCTACTCTAGTTTGTGGCTCAGTTAGTATGCCACCTAAGTTAGTTGAGTTTGGTTTGAGACCCACATATAGGGTTCTTCTATTTTCTTTGTACTAGAGTTCTTTTGGCTTTCACAACTAAGAAGAGGAAAACTGTTTTCAGCCTCCACCTTTGTGTGTATTCCCCCATTGTGCATGTGAGAAAGCCGCAAGTGAGACTCCTTCCCTCTCTCCCACTATCTTCACATTCTAGCAGTCACATGGGATATTGATTTAAACCATCAAGTGCTATTGGTTTATTTCCATAAGGGAGTTCTAAGTACCATGCAAGAGATGACACAAAAACGAGGAAATCCCATGAGCAAACTTGCAATCCCATGAGGGAACTTGAAGTCCCATATGGAAGCTAGAAATTCTTAAAAAAGGTTATGGATAGTACATATTATTTAGGAATTTTCCTATATCAATAAGTTTAATTCCATATGTACAATCCAAGGGCACGACAAATTTGGCAATCAAAATTAAGGTCATATGGGTCAAGCTAAAAAAATATGTAGTCTATGTTGCAACATGTCTTCATTCCCTCAATGGGTCACATTGCCACATCCTCTTTTACATTGAACTATATGCTTTTATCAAAATTGCTTCTATGGTAGCTCGCTCCTTTGGATAAATCCTACATAGAGTGTTCCCACAATCAACCAAGAGTTTGATTGCAATGTCTCCTTTCATTGAGTTGCCACGGAGAACTCCTGTAGCATCTATGGGAAAGTTGGCAATTTCTCTAATGACTGGAGTGCCCATCTGCCCCTGGGATTTGTATGTGTATTTGTACTAGCATACAATTCTAGCGCTAACCATGGAAATGCCTTTGGAGGAGCATAAGATAGGTCTTGCAGATACCTGCTTTTGGGTGAGAGGAGTCTTCTTCCCCAATTAATAATCCCTACTCAAATAGACTTGCCATCACCAGTGAAGTTCAACATCACTACTACAAAACTAGGTAGAAATGGCAATAGCAAATGGCACACAATTTCCATTTTTGCCATTTCTTATGTAGGAATTGGCAACAGCTTCTCAAATTGCCATATTTTTTGCAAAAATGGTAGTAAGAAATGGCAATTAGTTCTTGAACTGCCATTTCTTTGGAAGAAATGGCAACAAAAAATGGCAACCTTTTATTGTCTGCCATTTCTTAGCCATAATTGGCAGCCAATTCTTGACTACCCTTTCTTATGAAGAAATGGTAGCAAATTCTTGATTGCCATTTCTTGGTAAGAAATGGCACCTATCTCTTGACTGCCACTTCGTTCAAAGAAATGGCAAGCACCTCTTGACTGCCATTTTCTAAGAAGAAATGGCAGCACAAAATCGCAACTCTCTCTTGATTGCCATTTCTTATGAAGAATTGGAAGCCGTTTTTTAATTGCCATTCTTACCAAGAAATGGCAGCACAAAATGCATATCACTACGAGGGATAGGCCATTTTTCGATGAAAATACCGATGCTTTTACATTAATTTTTTTTTTTCCACGGGTGCAAACGTCGCTATAAAAGTCGCTAAAAGCATCGGAAAAGAACCGTCGCTATAAAGCGTCACTATATAGCAATGATGATAAATGTCGCTATATAGCGACACTGGTAAACATCGCTATATAGCGATGATTAACAGAACTTTAAAAAAAGGATTATTGGGGCTAAACAGGGCTTGCTATGGCCCTGTTTAGCCCCACTAATCCTTTTTTTTTTTGGGGTAAGCAACAAAAGCATATACATGTCGAACATATACAACATTGTTTGTTACAAAATTACCCTTTTGAAAGGGCGATACAAAATTGCTCAAACAAGCAGATATACAAAATGACATATAGGGTGAAGAAAATGTAAACTGCTACTACCACTATTACTACTACTACTACTCATTCGAATCCAAATCGTCCTCATCTTGCTGGCCTGTTCCTTGGTCCTCGTGAGTTGCACCTTCTCCCTGATCCTCGTCGCGTGCGTCTATGATCCCTGGCCCTGGTGATCGCTTGCCTCCGATGATGGGACGCTTGAGCTTTGACCCTAAGAGTGAACCATATATATCAAAAATTGGATTGGAACTTAAAGAATAAAACAATTTAAAAAGTGAGATTACAAGTAAGAGTAGACTTATACCGTGCGAGGAGCGTGCGAGCAGCCACCTCAGCCCAATCGACCGTCGCTCCCATTGCCTCTTACTCAATAAACCACGGCTTTGTTCCTATCCGAAATGCACGTCGCATCTCTGCATCTGTAGAAAGATGACCCATCGCAGCTTGCTATGGATCCAATTTACGAGAGTTAGAGTTAGCTAAAGTGCATGTAATATGTAGTAAAACAAATAGAACAATACATTAAATGAGAAGAAGTAGACTTAGCACCGTTGCCTCGAACGCCAACCGTCTGCTTGCACCAAAGTGCGAAGTACCTATGACATCCAGCCGTCTCTTCGCAGCCCTCCTCTGACCCTCGAACAATTCGGGATTGTCTCTATTCTGCTTCTTGAAGAACTTCCAATCAACTTTGTCTACCCAGCTGGGTTTAGCCAACCCCTTTGTGATGGAAGTTTGCAAGGTTGATCTACAATGCTTCAAGACCAAACCCATGCACTCTCGCATATAATTCTCATTAAACTCCCAATTTGGTGGGTTAGGGTATTTTTGTTTTAATTCATCGATGACCGCCTGCTTCTTTTGGTCATCTTGATGCCGCCAATCGGTAGCAATGCCTCTCTTGAAGTGATGGCTAATCAAACACCTCATGGTGGCCATCACTTCTTTGCCCTTTCTATCTTCGATTATCTCTCCAGCAGCTGTGATTTGATAGGAGAGATCCCCTGATAAGTAAGGAGGACTGATGGTAGCAGAGTCAAAAGGAGTGGAAGCTGTGCCGGGCTGCCTATTGAGATGGTAAAGTGATCATTCAAGATAGAATAGATAGAGAAAGAAGAGAAGACGGGGAGTTATGATGGTATCAAACCCATGGGATGAGTGCACAAACTGGGCTGAAAATGGAAGTGTGGAATTGCAATGGTACCCTTTGGTCCGATCGAGGAGGGTTCTTGGAGACCTACACTGATAAATATATGATCTTTTACATAGAGAGACATGAGAGCCTAGAGAAAGGGCTGTCTACAATGATGGGGTACACTTGGGAGTCAACTCATAGGAGAGAGATGAGGAGAGACGGTGGAATACGGGGATCTGGAGGCACCTGTTCTCTTCATATCACACTTGAGGAAATTCATTATGTAGTACGGAGAGAGGTGCATGCATGACATATAAGCATATGAGTCCGATTACTGGAGGCACATATGATCTTCATTGATGTGTGCTACTTCCCCCAAGATACATCATCCTATGCACATGAGGTCACCATAGAGGGACACAGCCCATATGAGAAGCTATATGATGACGTCATGGAGTTCTCTAGACAAGAAGATATCCTCCTCGGTGACTTCAATGTAGGCTTAATAATGTGTAAATAAACGCGGCATGGTGCCTAGCACATAAGCATAATTAATCCCTAGGCAAAGGCATTTCAAGGAATTAAAAGAGTGGTTGTTGGGAAATGATGATGTGGCATTTTTAATGGGCCCCCTAGAGGGCCATGTACCTTCAGTGGCCCCCCTAGAGTTCCAGGTGGCTCTAGTGCCTTCTACATGCTCCTTTGCCATTCCTGGACCTTCTTGGGCCTTCTAAACTTCACATGTGTGGTTTTCTCTCTCATCTTCTCCCTTTGTTGAGATTTTGGACTGGTTTTTCAGCCTCCTTCAGCTGAATTCCGTTTTTCTTCATAGCTCCTCACCCGTTTGGATCCCTTGACTTCCATTTGGCCCGATGGCTTCCCCTCTTCCTCCCCTTCGCAGTGATATGCTTTTCCCTCCATTCGTTTGGTATAATGGGCAGAGTTGAGCACTTCTTTTGCTGGTCGAATTTGCAAAAGAGGCTTTTTCTAGACCTTTTTGCTTCTACAGCATCCTGAGCATCTCCTCTTGCAAAGCTACAGCTTTCTGTTGAATTTCGAGTGGTCCCACGCGTTGGTTGACTGGTTTTCATCAGTTTTGGAGGACTTTCCAACGATGAAACTTCTCCAAAATCTTCTCAATGTATTCCTCTCTGAAGCACGCTTCTTTTGAGCCCAAGAACTTCCACTTCTTCACGACAAAAGTGCTTCTTTTCACATTTTTTAGTGGAATTCTTGTTCCAGTCGGCTCTTGTAAATGCTCTTTCTTCATGCCTTTGCACTCCTCTTTGGTTGAGAATGCAGTTGGGCATTGGCTACTATGTCCTCTTGGCAATTGAGGACTGGTTTGAGTTTTCAGGGCTTGGTGACTTGTGATTTTGCTACTGCAATTTCTTTTTGCTATAAGCTATTGGTTGGCCTCGTGTGCCGCCTCTTTCTTGGTTCACAGGTGCCCAGGAAGTGCTACATGAGTCATTCTTTGGTTGGGTACTTTGTTGATTTTATTTTGGAGATTTGAAAAGCTTTGTGAATGCCATCTGGAAACCACTCAAAGAGAGTGTAGCTGGTGTGCAATGTGATTGCATATGGACAGCCAATGGAATTCAACTCGGAAAAAAGAATGCCTTTGGGTTGAGCCTATGGGTTAAGTGCACTTATGTGATGTTTTTGTGAGAAGGGTGTATAGGTGTCTACCTTGGCTCGTTTTATAGGCCCGAAGCTAGGATATGATGTAGGGACTCAGACTCCCTTTGTGTCTCTTTTTGACAAGGTGCTATAGGTGTTTACCCCACTCATTTTTTAGTTGACCACCCAGACTTTACTTGAGCGGGTTTTGGAAGCAAGGCCAATTTTGGATGGGCAAGATGTCATTCCTATTACCACCTTTGCAAGTGAAGTTTTAAGCCAAGTGCCCAGTCCCAACACCAATTCCCTATTCACAAGGCTTGGCAACACATCAACTTGTCAGTTCCTAGTCCTATGACCCCACCTCTATCTCTTCACGATGGGACACTCGGGCCAATCACCCGAAGAACTACATTTATAACCACACCTATCACAATTTTTATTTGTTTGTTTAAGATCGAGTAGCCTGCCACATCATAATTTTGTAGCTCAAATCCATGCTCTTCCACATCCAACCATGCCGACCCTTTCACTATATTATGTGGCATTCTTAAGGAGGCTGAGAAACTACTCGGCAGCCACATCACGGAGGTAGGTGCCATGCACAAAAACGTTTGAGACCTGAACAAGGACCTAAGTATTAAGTGGCAGAAGAGATCCACGCTAGTAAAAATGCTACATGACTCGTTTTGACAATGCTTGTGGCATCATCAACCCCTCTGAGGACCCACTCGCCGAGCTATGGTCTATGGATTGGCTTACAAATCTCAAGAGGCCTCCCATTACATATGCTCCTTATATCCTTAGCCCCCTTAGGATCCATGAGCAATGGTTAAACCTTTTGGCCCTCCCTCTCCAAGACCATCTTCCTCCCATGCTTCTCCAAATGATGCCCCCAGATCTTCTTCTATTGCTCCCTAAGTAACTTCTCACCAACCTCCAAGACAAGGGTGTGTTGTGCTGCATGGTGACCCCGCGGCTTTAGTCCACGTGTGCCTTCTAGTAGCATTTAGTTCCAACTAGTCTGAAATCGTGAGGGGTTGGTTGTAGAAAGCTGAGGTGAGATGTTTACCCTTGGGTCAAGTCGACAAAGGTGGAATCGTAGAGAACTTACCAACATAGGTACGAGCATGTGGCACCCGCTAGTTGGTAACATGGTAGCACATCTTTGGCTAACTTCTGAGTAGCAAGCACATCTTTAGCAACTTCTCGAGTGGCAAGCAATAGCAAGAGCTGAGCCAGTGACTCCGAGTCCGAGGAGGAGTCATCCTAAAGATAAGGGTGGTAGACGAACGATGAGCAACGACTCAGCAAACGGCGAGTGTTAGGAATAAAAGTTATTCTTGCAGTAAGACTACTTAGTAGTAAAGCATTGTAACAGACAGTAGGTAGTGTTTGTTCATGAGTTGTGTGATCTCTCTCTAGCTTGCTAGGCTAGAAGCTTGCATAGCTGAGTACTCATTTGAAGCTACGGTAGCTTCATTGTTGTAAATAGAGTCTTTCTTTAATACAATATATGTGTGTTTTGTTTCCATTCTGTCTATATTGTTCTATGTTTATATCCTATGTTCAATCGTATGTCACTATACGATCCTCTTACAATAGCAACCCCGACTTTTGAGTTGTTTCTGTTGATGTCTATCTGCATCACACCCGAGTATGTTGCATGCGAAACTCACCAAGGAATGCAACATTTGAGCACAGTGCACGGGTTGGGTTAAGGGTTCATGAGCACAAAACATCGAGCACCCATAAGTCAACCAAAGGGGAGTGAGCAAATTAGACCTTCAATATGTATACATCTTAAAAGTAATGCAACAGTGCATGCATCCAACATGATGAAAATTTTCTTTTATAAATGCAGGAAATTTTTTAAAAGGAAAAAAATATGCCTTTGAGAAATTCCAGGAATGTACACATAGGCAGTCCCATCTAGCCTCTTGCCTTGTGGGTACAAGAACCACTCCCTAGGTTAGGCCTTGGGATATGCTTGGATTAAAAAGAAAATTACCTTTAGAATTCAAAGCACTAGAAAAAAACACATGGGGTCCTTATTTATTTGTGCTGGTAGTACTACCATTGGTAATAAAACTAGTACCATAGATATTTGTCTTATCACTATCGATAATATTCATAGTAATACTATAATTACTAGTGATAACATGAATAATACTGGTAGTGCTCTTTCTCTCCTAATTTACTATAATATTTATCATTTATTGGCAATATTAAGACTTCACTATGAGTTTTTAACATGTTATTTAGCAATAAAGGTACCTTGTACTAGTGATAGTAGACATAATACTGGTAGTAATAGACACAATAGTAGCAATAGTTTATAGGTTTCCAAGTTTTTAAAATCGGAAATTTATTCCCATGATTGCATCTATTATTACTTAAAAATAATGTTCATGCATGCAAATCTCATAAAAAATTCACGTGATTACTTGTATATGAAATTCTTGATTAGTGCACATAGATATCTGCAAGGGAAAGCCTCCATCGATCGTCTGGTAGGAAATGGTACTATATTAGACACTATCTCCACAAAGACATGGATTTATTTCTTGCAATAAAATACTAAGCCTTTTGATACTTTTAGATTTTAAAGACCTTGTTTAGAAGAAAATAAGCAAGCACATTAACACATTGAGTTGTAACAATGGTGGTGAGCATACAAGTCATTTCTATTCAATAATTTTTTTGAGCTACCATGGGATTAGAAGGAATTCACCCATGGATGTAGCATCCATTAAGATGGTGGGGCTAAGAGAAAAAACAGAGTTATCTCTAAAATAGCATCGTGTATCATGGAAGAGAGGCATCTCCTATGTGGTTATTGGGCTAAAACATATAACACAATAGTCTATCTCATGAACAGGTCTCCAACTGATGTTTAATGGAATATTATATTATTTATAGGTTCAAGACCATAATTTCAAATATTAGGATTTTTTGTTGTTGCTTATGCTCATGTAACATATCAACTAGAATAGAAGCTAGTGCTAAATCTCAAAAGTGTGTTCTCACTAGCTACAATGGTGAGAGCAAAGCATATAGATTATGGGATTCTGCTACCATAAGTAGTTTCTTCTTTCCAAATATGTTATAGTTGATTAAAAAAGTAGTTTTTTATGAGATCCTAATGTTTCATCTATGCCTACCCCAATGCATGTGGAGTCTTTTAGAAGTTTGTATTAATGAGACTCTAGCTAGTAGCAATGAATATACCTCTTGCAGTAGAACTATGATCTCTGTGAATGATGCGAGGTCAAAGAAGACCTCATAGTCAGTGTGGACAGAGTGATCCAGGGGCTGAAATTTTGGGGCTGAAGGTGGATCTATGACACACTATTGTGCTAGTGAAGAGGCCTGTAAAACTAACAAGGTACATAAACCTGTCAAACTTGTATGCTCAACGATCATGAACTGGAGGTCATTTGATATGTGCATGGTTAAACATCCGTCAACATGGGATGTAGGATCTGTCAAAGGCTCAAGGTGGAGCTAATAATAACATAAACGACTATAAGCTTGAAATATCAATAAAAAACCATAGCATGTCCCTAAGGCAAATGAGGTGCCGAATGTTGATGTAGGGACTGATTTGAAGTCCTAGATCCAACCACTAATCTGCATCAAATATGGACTATATACGACAACCATAAGTGCATGCTGAAACACTAAAGCTCCACAAGTTGTGCTATGGTTGAACCTGATGATGTCAACTACAGTGGGGTAGGACTGTACTGATGTATAAAGGTCCTCATGTTGAGGAATGATCTACTGATTGGAGGTGGTGATAACTCTATCCAAGGGTGGTGCAATGCAGCATGACTGAGCTGATGCTGAAATGTCTTAAAGACTAATTTGCCGATCTATATTGCTAATTGAATACTCTCTTTGCACGCATTAGTGATGGATGCAAGAATGGAGTCACCTAAAAAGCTGAATGCATTGTGGCATATATCTCCACATGCGGTTGGAGATGCGATTGCCTCATACTGAGGACTTACTTGCTGCTGAAAGTGTAGTCAGTTCAAGAATCAAAATACAAATGATAATCACTCACTTGTATCCAAGAAAGATGTTTTACCATTTGGATGCATTCTTACCCAATAGAGTTATCTCTAAAATAGCATCGTGTATCATGGAAGAGAGGCATCTCCTATGTGGTTATTGGGCTAAAACATATAACACAATAGTCTATCTCATGAACAGGTTTCCAACTGCTGTTTAATGGAATATTATATTATTTATAGGTTCAAGACCATAATTTCAAATATTAGGATTTTTTGTTGTTGCTTATGCTCATGTAACATATCAACTAGAATAGAAGCTAGTGCTAAATCTCAAAAGTGTGTTCTCACTAGCTACCTCGGGGGGTCACTTATCATATGTAACCCTATCACGTGAGTTCAACAGAAGGATATTTTTTATTCCTAAAATTTACAGAAATAAATATACATAAGGGACTATTTAAAATAGTTTTGGAAAAAATTTACAGATTTGTATAGAAAAGGGGTACATTTTATTAATGAAAAAATTTACAGATAAGGGATTTTAAATATAGGCCTTGAACGCACGTGATATAGAGGGTTTATACATAGTGACCCCCCTGAGCTAGCTACAATGGTGAGAGCAAAGCATATAGATTATGGGATTCTGCTACCATAAGTAGTTTCTTCTTTCCAAATATGTTATAGTTGATTAAAAAAGTAGTTTTTTATGAGATCCTAATGTTTCATCTATGCCTACCCCAATGCCTGTGGAGTCTTTTAGAAGTTTGTCTTAATGAGACTCTAGCTAGCAATGAATATACCTCTTGCAGTAGAACTATAATCTCTGTTGAATGATGCGAGGTCGAAGAAGACCTCATAGATAGTGTGGACAGAGTGATCCAGGGGCTGAAATTTTGGGGCTGATGGTGGATCTATGACACACTACTGTGCTAGTGAAGAGGCCTGTAAAACTAACAAGGTACATAAACCTATCAAACTTGTATGCTCAACGATCATGAACTAGAGGTCATTTGATATGTGCATGGTTAAACATCCATCATCATGGGATGTAGGATCTGTCAAAGGCTAAAGGTGGAGCTAATAACAATATAAAGGACTATAAGCTTGGAATATCAATAAAAAACCATAGCATGTCCCTAAGGCAAATGAGGTGCCGAATGTTGATGTAGGGATTGATTTCAAGTCCTAGATCCAACCACTAATCTGCATTAAATATGGACTGTATACGACAACCATAAGTGCATGCTGAAACACTAAAGCTCCACAAGTTGTGCTATGGCTGAACCTGATGATGTCAACTACAGTGGGGTATACGTAGGACTGTACTGATGTATAAAGGTCCTCATGCTGAGGAATGATCTACTGATCGGAGGTGGTGATAACTCTATCCAAGGGTGGTGCAATGCAGCATGACTGAGCTGATGCTGAAATGTCTTAAAGACTAATTTGCCGATCTGTATTGCTGATTGAATACTCTCTTTGCACGCATTAGTGATGGATGCAAGAATGGAGTCACCTGAAAAGATGAATGCATTGTGGCATATATCTCCACATGCGGCTGGAGATGCGAATGCCTCATACTGAGGACTTACTTGCTACTGAAAGTGTAGTTAGTTCAAGAATCAAAATACAAATGATAATCACTCACTTGTATCCAAGAAAGATGTTTTACCATTTGGATGCATTCTTACCCAATATCAAGAATATGTAAGAAAACCTTGGCATGCATAGTTCAAACATTGTATAGTACAAACATGTCATAAAAAGTGTAGAGTATACTCTAGAGTATACCATAGGACTAAATTTTGTCTTTGAGTAGGCTTGGAAGACTTTATGCTAAACATGCCTATATGAAGTAGGACATGTATTAGGGCATTGCCTTGGTTGATAATGGATACTAGTAGAGTATTTTCTTCCTTGCTTTGTTATGTTTCCGATGATAAACATGCCAAATTTTCTAATTTAAACATGGAAAAACCCACATTCTAACATAATCTATTTTGTTTGGCATCTCATCACCAAGTGGATGATAACTTTGACCTTAAGTTCAGTATACATGGACTTTTAGAGTTCCAAGGGCATGCCTTCTTCTTGGGTAGGATCCATCTTATCGATAATATTAAGAGAAGATTAAAGAGAGCAAGCGCCGCTATGAAGCTAGAGGCTTTGCAAATCTAGAGAAGAATTGGATCACATTTAAAGACCGAACCTGAATACGTAAAGCAACATATATGAAGGTTTAGGCACACAAATGGGAAGCTTAGTGATAAGAAGGCTATAAGAAAGAGTTTAAAAAATAATAATTATAATCTAATAACTCACCCACCCAACTCACATACCCGATTGAGGCCTTCGAGGGGATGCCACCGTGCTTCTACTCCCATAGGGAATGGAACATCTTAGTTTATGATGATTGTTTGGGAGATTTTTTATGAGATATAGACGTAGATTTGAATACATCTTAGTTTGACCAAACATTCCATGTCGCGTAAGTTTGTAAGAATGGATGAAGAGTTACTCGTTGTGTCGACTTTGTGTTAACGAGATAACGTCTCATAAAGTACTTATTACGTTCCAATTGAGCTTAGAACTATAAAGTCATTCGCATTTGCTCTGTAAAGCAAAAGAGCTCATAGTTTTCTGAATTCACCAACCGACGATTGAAATTAATGCAGCTCATCTTATTATCAAACGCGCAAGGCGCTTACAAGTACCATTGGATCCATGTTGGAAATTGAAACGGTACGATTCGTGACTCCCGCATATCCACATCCACGAGAAACAGTGAATAGCATAAACAGATTAGAGAAAATGCAGCTGGTGGTGATAAAGAAACGCATTCCCTTGGGAGCTCACTTGTGTTACGACGGCGTAACCTCTTGCGCCTCTGAAAGCCCCGGTGCCTCCCACCACTGCGATTTCGTTGGTTCCAGCAGCGACGAAGCCTTGAAGCTGTATGGTGCCTTTGAAGGAGCCATCATCGTAAGACAAGCCCTCCACCTCAATGCCGATGGAAGTGGAATCATAGCTAGCCTGCACTGTGTATCCGCGGATGAACCCCAACTGCGTCGATTGAGGATCAGCCCCCCGGGTGACGTTGAAGGCGAACAGCTGAGTGGATCCGAAGGAGTTTGTGAGCGTTTGATTGATAGGAGGTATGAGTTGGCCGAGGTCGACGTCGTTTGTGCGAACATGGACGTAATACTCAAGCGTCTGGTTATGATTCCAGGGGCTGGGGGACGCGGAGATGATGCTCCACTTATGATCGACGGGAGGAGGGCGAGCAGAAGCGGGCTGGAAAGCGTCGAGGAGAGCGACCAAGAAGAAAATGCTGACAAGGGTGTGCAGGCAGCAGAATGGGCAGCTGGAACCGGTGGGCTGGCGGAGGCGGAGCATGGCAAGGAGGGTAGAGTGGGAGGGACAGGATATGGAGGCGAGCTGGGGCAGAAGATTTGCGTAGTGAGGAGGTGCAGGGAGATGATATGGAGGGCGAGGCTGGGAGAGCTGCTGATGTTGTGAGGAGGTGCCCATAGACGGGATATATATATATATATGTATGTATGGGAGAGAGAGAGAGAGAGATCCTTCCTTAGGTGGGCAGTCAAACAATGGGAATGCCGGCCGTGTGAAACCACGCCCCTTCTTTTTCCTTTGAACTCTTCTTAAACGCATTAAATAAAGGAGGGGAAGGGCTCGAATTAAATAAAGGAGGGGCGAGGGGGGAGGTTAATTTAAATAAGGGGCGAGGGGGAAGGTTAATTTCAAAATAGGAATATGGGTAGCCCTCGTGATCTCAGCCGCCCCTGCATCGGATCAAGCCATTCTCAAAATAGGAATATGGGTAGCCCTCGTTACCTCGCTCATGGCAAGTACCTCCCAAACTCCCACAATACAATTTTTTTGAAATTCCAATCGCCTCCTAGGGACCCTTTACGTGGAGGAATAGCTCGTTTCCTCTGCTCGTAAAAGTGCCTGGCCAATGGCTTGGAATGCAACCCCCTCAAGACAATTATGATAAAAGGGTTTGACTTAACCAAAGCCATATCACCAATGGCTTCTCAATCTGATTCATGGACATGTTACGGTCCCTGGTCAACTGAGATCAAATCTCAGCCATTGTCAGATCAAACCATTTTCAGAATAGGAATATGGATGGCCCCCGTGACCTCGCTCGTGGCAAGTGCCTCCCAAACTCCCACAACACAATTTTTTTAAATTCCCATCGCTTCTTGGGGACCCTTCACGTGGAGGAATGGCTTATGGTCTCATCCATTCTTGAGTCGAAAAGTGCCCAGCCAATGGCTGACAAGCCCCTCAAGACAATTATTGGTGCTGCAACAACATTTAATACTATACAATTCTATGAAGAGGATTCATTAAGGTGCCTCTTTTTTTTGCTGTAAATAATGCACAAATCCAACATCTCTGAATACCCTAATCATGAAATTTAAAGAATATTTGCAACAAACAAAGTGTAAGAAGTGTAAGAGCTTGAATAGTGAAATAGTCAAGTTATAATTAATAGTATAAATATTTAATATTTTCAACCTCTCTTTACAACCATGTTAGAGTACAAAGCCACTCCTAGTACTTGTTGGTGCCATAAAACGTCTACTGTTTGAATTCTAATTGAGCAATTTTGATGCTTTCGATGTGAATGGAATTTTGGCCCACCCAGACTTTGAACATCAAATTTATCGCTATAACGGTAAACAAGCATGCAGTATGTCCATATGCTATAGACAAACTAATGTGTCTCACAACATACACTATTATAGAAATTAAAGATTAAAAAGCAAAGCTTGTCTCAGCAACATGAAAATAAATAAATTCAAGTTATATTAGCACTATATATGTGAATGAGAAATAAGCACATGTTTTTAAAAAGAATATTCTCAATACAATTACCACTACAGGTTTCATCCAGATCATATGAATAAAATTTTATGTTCCGTTCCTTATTATATAAGCTCACCTTGTTTCTCCTCCTTTACAATGACCCTTTACTATAATATTCTTTAAATCTTCATATGTGTATGTCATGCCCTTAACCTAGTCTTGTTCTTGTCGTCTCTTTCTTTTCTTTGCTTGTTTGCCTCGATCATCATCCATTCATAAAATGACCATTTTTTATAACATTCTATGTAAATCTTCATTAATTGCATCTTTGCCCTTAACCTAGCCTTGTTTTTGTCCTCCTTTTATTTCTCTTTCACCTCAATCATCATCCATTCAAGTAATGTGAATTCATTGGTAATCTAGAGAAATTTCATACTGAGAAACATCAAGCTATCAAAAACAATATAGTAGCTATCTTCTCTCTCTAGAGAATAGTTGGTTGGTGGACACCTTTAGTTCAATGACTACCAATTGTACTAGCATTACTAGTGAATCTTGAGAGGTCCCTATGACAACAGTATAATTCTCTATTTTAAAAGGCACATGTCTTAAGAAGGGGAAGGATCCTGCCTTATGAGAAATTGAAGTCCCAAATTATGAATCCTCTAAGGGAAGGATGTCATAGAGACCTCTTGACGTGACAAATGGAATGTTCAATGTATTTTCATGCCTCTTGATAGTGAAAGAAAAAGAAATGAATACTAGCTCAAGTAGAAGATGTTGAGGAGACCCATATTGTGTCATTGCTTAAGAAGCTACATCTGAAAGAGATGCGGCCTTCGTAGGCCCAATCTTCAAGCTCAAGTTCATCAAGAAGGAGGTGCAATGCAATTGCAAAGAGTATCGTGACTAGATGGATGTGCTATTTGAGGAGTTGTGGTGAAGAAGATGATACGCTTGTTAAAGGAAACAACTCAAGCTTGTGTGAGAGAGGATGATGCCCAACATTCAGAATCATGTCTATGGAAAATATTAGGAGTGAACATTATCCCAACAATGAATTTAAAGCCTTCTCGAAGTTGCTTGGGCTAATATTCACTATTTCAAATTTGATAAATTCCCTTGACTATTTCAAATTTGATAAATTCCCTTGAATGCTAATAATATAGCTTTCACATAAAAGCTCTGAATGCATCCTTCCAAGTTCTTCATTCTTTCCTGCATTTCCACATTCTTTTCCATTCTTTTCGCATTCTTTTCACATTTCCACATTCTTCACCGAGCACCGAGCACGGATAGTGGGAGCGGCAATTGAGCATCATTTTGCAACAATGGATGCAGATAAGTTCCGAAGTAGCAAGCTATAGGCGACTAGCAATGAGCGCACCAAGTATGTGCTAAAATGGAAGGTGGTTCTTAGGTAGAAACTAAGTTATAAAAAGGGAGAAGAGGACAAGAGATCATTGCATTGGGTCCTCTCCCTCCAACAAGAGTTGATAGGTTAGGGAGTGTTCATTGCAAGTTGAGGCGACTTGGTTGTACAGAGTGATTCTGATTGAACAAATGAACAATGATCTCTCTCTTCTTGGTTTTCACATATTGGATACTTCACTTTGTGTTAAGTTTGGATAACAACTTGGTATTCTCCCATCATCACATGGTTCTTTCCCCTTGGCTAACCCGAACCTCCGAGTGTTAATTGTTGGCATATATTCTGCACCCGAGCACCCCTACCTTAGGATTGCAAGAGCAAACTCAAGTTGGGAACTAACTCGAGCGTTTTGAGTTAGCAAGGTAAGTCAACACAAGAGTCAACAGCTCACGTGATCACTCGGTCGAGAGGGTCAGTGTAAACCACTGAAGAAACTGATGCTTCAACTAAAGACATCAATTGGAAAGAACAAAAGGAATTGCCGGCCAAGATTACAAGAGAACTGAAGGGAAAGGCTCCAACAATAGAAATGCCTGAGCAAACTCAGTATTATGTCCTCAAAATCTAAGGCCAAAGAAGCAAAATCAAGCATTTCATAGGAAATTAGCACAGAGCTAGCATGAGCATGGGAAACATTTAACAATATGCAAGTCTATTTGATATTTATTGAGTACAACCTTTAGCCATGATACCTATGATTGATACTCTAGTAGTTGATGAAGAGGTTCTAGTGATCACTATCAAGGTTAAGAAATAGACTATACCGTGTGTAATAGTGGGATGAGGGTTCAAGAATGAACATCATCTCTGAAGACTTGGCACAGAGGTTGAAGTTCAAGGCACATAAGTCATCACCCTTTCAAGTGCGCATGTAAGACCAACGACTAGTTAACCCCAAAGGTATCTTGCGAGATGTGGTCATTTCTATAGGTGGCATCTATTATATAGTTAGTGTCATTATGATTGCTATGGAATAGCCTACCCAATCTTATTGGGAAGACCTTTGCTAAAGTGTGCAAAAGTACTTTATGATTGGGGTACAAAGGCGATGATCATTAAGACAGATGGTCAAGATAACTTTACCGACCAGTCCTTAAAAGGTCCCGAGTTGTTGTCGACCAAAGAATTCAAAAGTCATAGATCTGTTTCCTCAAGATGTTGAGTTACGGTTGATGGAACTGCATATTCTACCTATAGGTCAGATAGACATTTTCCAAGTGGCTGCAGACATTAAACAGAAAGCATGAGCATATCGCCAAGCAAAAATATATTTTTCAAGTAATTTTACTGAGGATATTGAAGGAGAAAGAGAGATTGTTGAGGTACCATTGACTATCACTCCACTTGGTGCTGAGGAGTTGATTCTAGAGCCAACACAAGAACTGAACCTCAGAATACAAGATCACTGTGCTATGGTAGTGTTAAGTGCCAATTTTATTTCGAGCAAGTCGGCATTATAACAGATTTACTTGTTCAGTACAAGGATGTGTTTACATGGAGTTATACAGATTTAAGGGGAGTTTTTAAGTTGTGCCAACACAAGATACCTTTAGTGCCAGATGCTAAACCAAATTGAATGCCCACCGTTTCTGATCATTTTCTATACCCTTTATTGATGGAAATTTGGATCAAGTTGCAAGACCTGAGATGTACTTATTTATGGATGGTTACCACAATGGTTATAATCAGATCATAGTGGCTCAAGAAGATCAGTACAAGACTGCCTTTATTATAGAACGGGATGCTTATACAACCAAAGTTATGCCTTTTGGATTGAGAAATGCTTAATCAAACTTCCAGAAGTTTATGGTTGAAACACTCTGAGGCTACCTTACCAAGTCCATTGTCATTTATCTCAATAATTTTTGTGTCTATTCCTCAGATAGAGATCATCTGGGATACCTAAAAAAGTCTTCTTGAGATGTAAACAAGTGGGTATCTCATTGAATCCAACTAAGAGTGTATCTATGTTTGAGTCCGGATATTACTCGGTCATGTTATCTCCAAGGATTGCATTAGAGTTGAGCAAGGTAAAATTAATCTATAAAACATTTGCCTGATCCACATAACCTAACCCAAGTACGCTCGTTTGTGAGGTTCATCAGTTTCTATCAAAGATTCATCAAAATCTTTGCCAAGATTGCAGCACCGAGCAATGGCTACTCCTATTCCCAGGAAACCAAAGTGGGATTTCATTTTCCATGTACATGTGGGTGCTTTTGGCTATGATTGAGGCATTATTTTGGCTCAGCCTAATGGTTGGCTAGATTATGTCGTATATTATGCTAGTTGATAATAACACCTACCAAGTCATGTTATAGCACTACCAAGCGAGAAGCTTTGGGAATGGTATTTATTGTGCAAAACCTGAGGCATTATTTGCTTGAAAATCATTTGTGTTCTATGTAGATCATCAAGTCTTGGTTTACTTTAATAGCAAGACTATCATTCAATGATGAATTGTTTGTTTGATGGTTCTGCTTCAAGAATTCAACTTCAAAATTATTCATAATTTGAGTAAGAGCCTTGTGGGAGCTGATTGTTTATCCAGATTATTAGCACTCGAGGATACACAAGGAGTTAATATGGAATTGCTAGATGCTGAACTATTTGCAATAGATTATTGTGGGAGTGAATATGCCGAGTTGCTCTAGATTATTATCTAATGGTACATTTCCTAAAACTATGCCTCGGGACAAATGTATGCAACTAGCCTTAAAGGCTTCGAAATACACCTTGATCGATGGAGAACTCTACTGAAAATGTACAGATGGAGTTCTTCATTGATGGGTTTTGCCACACGAGCGAGCTATCGTGTTATAAGAAGCTCACTTGCGCCCATGAAGAGGACATTTTTGAGGGGATTCAACTGCTAAAAAAGTCTTGCAAATAGGTTTGTGGTGGCAAACCTTGTTTAAGGATGCTCAAATTAAATGCATGTAATGTGATGTTTTCTCAATGCACTAGATCACGATTTGCTAATCAGTCTATGCCCTTGCAACCTACTAGACTGTGGGAAGCTTTCTAGCACTGGGGTTTGGACTTTGTTAGTCCTTTTAGACTAGCCAGATTCACTTAGAATAGATACATCATTGTTTGCCGTTGACTATGCTACTAAGTGGGCAAAAGTTAAGGCACTCAGAGACAACTTAGCTTGGAGTGCTGCTAAGTTCATCTTTGAGAATATCATCTGTAGGTATGGATGCCCTTTGTAGCTTATTAGTGACCAAGGGACAATTTCCTCAATGACGTGATGCGAGAACTCCAGAAAGAATTCAAAATCATGCATACCATCTCCACTACTTACTATCCCTGTGGCAATGGTGACAGTGCAATCAGCCAAAGGTGAAGGTGTGCTGCTCCATAGCAATCACAATAAAACTAACTGTATAATAAATGCCACCTATCAAGATGACCACTTCTTGTAGCATACACTTAGGATCAATTGGTCATTGATCTGCCACATGCAATCAGAATGGCAATGATTTATATAACTTGAAATTTAGTCTTTGAGAAATTTCTTTAAAAATATGTTCACTGCTGATCTGCCATCCACTATCATACCTAGTATAATCAACTTCTTAATCTTGATAGTGATGACTAGAACTTCTTCGTCCACAACTAGTGTATCAATAACAAGCATGGTGGCTAAGGTTTGCACTTCCTTGGGTTGCTCTATGGATTCCTTGATCTGTTGAGCAAAGAAGTCATGACAGTATGGAGCTATTTGCATCAGCTTGGCAAAAGTTAGATTGACTTGCATATTCTTGAACACTTCCCACATTGCCCAGGATAGCTCTGCACTAGTTTCCTATGGCACACCATATTTTGCTTTGTTAGAGCTAGATCTCGAGGATTTTCCTTGCTTGATAGCAGAGTGTTGGAACTGCTCATGCATTTCAATTGCTGGCACCTTTCCTTTCAACTCCCTTGCAATCTTTGCTGCCAACTCCTTCTGTGCCTTTTAATTGATGTCCTTACCCAAAGTGTCAGTGTCTTCGACTATTGTCACTACCCCTTTTGATCGAGTAATTACTTGAGCATTAATTATTTCTGGCAATTTAGCCAACTGATTGGCATTATGGATAGACTACCTCTTTCCTTTCCATATTATTCTTTAAGAATTTTAAGTGTTCCACCTAGATTGGACAATCAGAACACAAATGATTTTCTCCACAACAGAATCACCTTATTTTAAACAAATCGCTTTTCTCTTTACCATTATTACTTATGTCTTGCTTGCGACACCTAGGTTTTTTTCCCAATGCTCAGTTATGAGTTGTGACTTGGTTTGCTGATAGTTGCCTATTTTTTCCATTGAACCAATATTCTGAGTCATCGTGGATAAACCTTGTACATGTGTTGCAATACTTAGTCTTGTATTCCTCTTCCACATATCTACCTCTAGAACAGTTGTTACACCACTCTCATTGTTACCGGGTTTACCTTGGATTCCCAATTCTTTTAAAGACTTCTTCAGCTGATCCTTCTTGACTGGAGTCTCCTTAGTGTCACTCTTAGCATGCATCCTTCTTCACTTTTTTTTTCAAATTCTCACTTTTTCCCAAAGTAATTGCCTCTGGTTTAGAGTTCTTCACATCTAGTCACGAATCTTCTTCTCTCTGAGCATGTGTTAGCCATTGCTTAGTTCAGAAAGTAATCAAAGAATAATCCAAGTACTTTCTATGTTCCACACCTCCATCTTCAAGGACTCTATCAGTTGATGCCACTTGCTTGGAGTTACTTGAATAAACTTCCTATAGTAATCCATGATTCCCAGCAACCATTTTGCTTCATCATGGGTAATCGTGAACTCTCTCCTTTTCCCCACTAACACTAAGCTTACCGACTTGGTTCTTTGAATTTCCTACCTTGATAGCTTGTCAACTCGCAATTCACTTGACCTTCCCCAGCATGATTGCGAAAATGTTGACTCTTGTGTTGACTTACCTTGTTAACTCAGAACGCTTGAGTTAGTTCCCAACTTGGTGTTGTGCTTTGTGAAGAGTTTGCTCTTGCAATCCTAAGGTAGGGTACTCAGGTGCAGAATATGTGCCAACAATTAACACTCGGAGGTTGGGATTAGCCAATGGGAAAGAACCATGTGATGATGGGAGAATACCAAGTTGTTATCCACACTTAAGATAAAGTGAAGTATGCAATAAGTGAAAACCAAAAAGAGAGAGATCATTGTTCATTTGCTCAATCAGAATCACTCTATAGAACCAAGTCACCTCGACTTGTAATGAACACTCCCTAACCTATCAACTCTTATTGGAGGGAGAGGACCCGATGCAATGATCTCTTGTCCTCTTCTCCCTTTTTATAACTTAGTTTCTACCTAAGAACCACCTTCCATCTTAGCACACACTCAGTGTGCTCATTGCTAGTCGCCTATAGCTTGCTACTTCGGAACTTATCTACACCCATTGTTGCAAAATGATGCTCAACTGTCGCTCCCACTATCCGTGCTCGGTGCTTGGTGAAGAATGTGGAAATGCAGAAAGAATGCGAAAAGAATGGAAAAGAATGTGCAAATGTAGGAAAGAATGCAGAAATAGGGTAGAAATGCGAAAAGAATGTGGTAATATGGAAAACAATGCAAAAATGCAAAAGAATGCAAAAAGAGAGGGGAAACAAGACGGGAAGGGAGGAAAAAAGAGAGAAGAGAAGGGAAAAACGAGTGGAAAAGAGGGGGAAAAGAGAGGAAGGGTGAGAAATAAGAGGAAAAAGAAGATGGCCTTCTTGGTCAAACAAGTAAAGCATGAAAAGTCAATTTATACGAGTAGCCTTCTGAACCCTCTGTATGGGTAGCCTTCTTGGTCTCCTATATTAGGCCACCACTTACAACATTGGGAAGTTTTAGCTTTATTTGACCATATTTATGTGGAGATAACCCATGTAGTGTTCCAAAGTTACCAAATTTTGGATTCTACAAAGTGATATTGAGTGGAGGTGACCAATTCATCAAAAAAGTCCAAACAAAGCAAGAAAGTCTAGATTTTTTGAATAGTGTCGTCCACAATCTATGTAGCTTGTGAATTCTCACCCCATATGCAACCAAAAACAAAAGAAAAACCCTCGGGGGGGTCACTATATATAAACCCTCTATATCACGTGCGTTCAAGGCCTATATTTAAAATCCCTTATCTGTAAATTTTTTCATTAATAAAATGTACCCCTTTTCTATACAAATCTGTAAATTTTTTCTAAAATTATTTTAAATAGTCCCTTATGTATATTTATTTCTGTAAATTTTAGGAATAGAAAATATCCTTCTGTCGAACTCACGTGATAGGGTTACATATGATGAGTGACCCCCCCGAGGAAAACCATAAAATTGATGTCATGACTCACCAACCAATCAATACAACCAACCATCAAAAGTATATATCTCTCAAGTCATGTAATTCCATGCATCTATAAGCATTTGCAAATATACCATGTGCAATGCTAATGCATTAAGCAATACCACAATGACTCACTCACAAGGTATACATGCCAAAGGCATATCAACCAACATCTCTTGATAAAAACTGACAACATTTCTTGTCTTTTCCAATTTCTATGAATATGTGCCTAGATGAATGACTACTTACTTGTAGAATTTTTCAATGCATCAGCATGTGCAACCTCAATGTAGCAAGCAATACCACAATGACCATTGTCACTAACAAGGTATGAATGCCAAAGGCATAACCAAGCTCTTGATAACAACTCCAAACATTTTTTTTCTTTCTTCAATTGTATGAGTATGTGATTAGCTGAGTGATTGCTTGCTTACAGACTCAGCCTAGATTCACAACAAATTCAAACAATATTTATTCTAATGCATATCATTGGTGGCATTTCTCAGTTGATATACAACAATTGATGAAGGAATCATATACCTCAATACAACAATTGATAGAATGACGAATAAATAGATTGAATTAGTGCATAAAGAGAATAATTAAACTAGATTTAAAGGCCAATTTTATATAAAGTGTTGTCCAAACTAAAAAAAGACAAATGGTAGACAATTGCACTAATATTTAGCAGACGGCTTAATACAAGATAATATTTAGCAGACGGTTTAACACAAGACCTAAGATGTACTTATTTATGGATGATTACCACAATGGTTATAATCAGATCATAGTGGCTCAAGAAGATCAGTACAAGAATGCCTTTATTATAGAATGGGATGCTTATACAACCAAAGTTATGGCTTTTGGATTGAGAAATGCCCGATCAACCTTCTAGAAGTTTATGGTTGAAACTTTTTGAGGCTACCTTACCAAGTCCATTGTCATTTATCTCGATAATTTTTGTGTCTATTCCTCAGATAGCGATCATCTTGGATACCTCATAAAGTCTTCTTGAGATGTAAACAAGTGGGTATCTCATTGAATCCAACTAAGAGTGTATCTATGTTTGAGTCCGAATATTACTCAGTCATGTTATCTCCAAGGATTGCATTAGTTTTGAGCAAGGTAAAATTAATCTATACAACATAACCTAACCCAAGTAAACTCGTTTGTGGGGTTCATCAGTTTCTATCAAAGATTCATCAAAATCTTTGCCAGCATTGCAGCACCTTTGTATGAGCTGACAAAGAACGATGCTAAATTTGATTGGAATGTCGAGTTAACTATAGGTCTCCATGATTTGAAGAACCGAGCAATGGCTACTCCTATTCCTAGGAAACCAAAGTGAGATGTCATTTTCCATGTACATGTGGGTGCTTTTGGCTATGCTTGAGGCATTATTTTGGCTCAGCCTAATGGTTGGCTAGATTATCTTGTATATTATGCTAGTTGATAATAACACCTACCGAGTCATGTTATAGCACTACCAAGCGAGAAGCTTTTAGAATGGCATTTATTGTGCAAAGTCTGAGGCATTATTGGCTTGAAAATCATTTTGTGTTCTATGTAGATCATCGAGTCTTGCTTTACCTTAATAGCAAGACTATCATTCAATGATGAATTGTTTGTTGAATGGTTCTGCTTCAAGAATTGAACTTCAAAATTATTCATAATTTGGGCAAGAGCCTTGTGGGAGCCGATTATTTATCCAGATTACTAGCACTCGAGGATACACAAGGAGTTAATATGGAATTGCTAGACGTTGAACTATTTGCAATAGATTATTGTGAGATCAGTGAATATGCCGAGTTGCTGTAGATTATTATCTAATGTTACAATTCCTAAAACTATGCCTCGGGACAAACGTATGCAACTAGCCTCATCAAGTTGATATGCAAAACTCGCGATGTAGTCTTGCATGTACTTGATGAGGTCTTCAAAATCATCTTGGGCTCCCAAGTAGGTGCTTAGGACATCTATGTTCTTATCAAAGACTGGAAATAGCTCCTCCTCTCTATCAATTAATGGAGTATGGGACATGAAATCGTGGAAGGTAGACCTAGCAGAATCCATGGTAGTTTGGTAGCTAGGAGAACTATGGATATGATAGTGAAACTTTGAAATTAAAGTAACTTTATAATTTATATATACCCAAATGTTCTAAATATAAAAAATAAAAAAGAATGATGAATTTTTTGGGAAAAATTTGACATTGACATGAAAGAAAACCATTCAAAACATCAAAATTAATTGCACCACTATTAATTGGAAAATGTCAAAATCCACAATTGTTCCACCCCACATTGTTTACAATCTTCAATATTGCAGGAGGGATAAAAGTGGCACTGTGCACGAGCTTCTCTGCATGCTTTCCTACCTTTCCACCATTTAAGCTAAAGTGAAAGGACTCAGACATTCCATCCTCCATGACCATTAGGTGTTCCCGTACGTCCCTAAGAGTCCACTCTGATGTGACAATCACATTCTTGACATCTCCTAAATAAGAACCAATACATAAACTTACCCCTATATTATCGTCATTGTTAGAGACTTCAAGGGGGAGCCAATTGCCACCTATTTTCTTCCAGCGCCTATATTGGAAAGCAAAATATAACATTTGGCGGGAGATGTCGTACTTGACAACCACATTGTCCTTACATACATGGCATTGAAACAAATCACCCTTTTGTTCACCTGACCTGCTTCCCCAATTCACCCCAAGCAATTCCTTAAGGGCATTCTCATGTAGGCACTTCCATGACCACATGGTTTTTGTTCTGTGCATCTGGATATTCTGAAAACAAGAAGCAAAAATGTGTAGAGGCATAAAAGAAGACAACCTTACCCATTTAGAGCCAAATGTAAACTTCATGGCCATGCCCACATCCTTTGTAGTCTTTTCCTTGTATGATTGCATTGTTCTTGTGTCCACTGTGTTGCAATCCATGTCTTCAATTTGTGGTGTTTCAATGCATCTCGGGGGGGTCACTCATCATATGTAACCCTATCACGTGAGTTCAACAGAAGGATTTTTTTTATTTCTAAAATTTACAGAAATAAATATACATAAGGGACTATTTAAAATAGTTTTGGAAAAAATTTACAGATTTGTATAGAAAAGGGGTACATTTTACTAATGAAATTTTTTACAGATAAGGGACTTTAAATATAGGCCTTGAACGCACGTGATATAGAGGGTTTATACATAGTGACCCCCCTGAGCAATGCATTGAAGATGGCCATAGCCTGATGCCGTCCTTGGAGTAATGTACTTGGCATTATACCAATGGATATTTCTCTGTTTCAAAGCAGAGGATTTCTCTCCAGCATGCATTTGCCTTCCTAAATCCTCATGAATGGTAGTAACTTACCTAAGAAGCACTCGACTGGTTCCCACTCCTCAAAGTCTAAAGAAAATACATCTGCTATGCACAAGTGCTATTTCAAAATACAAGAGGCATAAAACAAGACAATCTTACCCATTTAGAGCCAAATGTAAACTTCATGGCCATGCCCACATCCTTTGCAGTCTTTTCCTTGTATGATTGCATTGTTCTTGTGTCTACCATGTTGCAATCCATGTCTTCAAGTTGTGGTGTTGCAATGCATTGAAGATGGCCATAGCCTGATGCCGTCCTTGGAGTAATGTACTTGGCATTATACCAATGGATATTTATTTGTTTCAAAGCAGAGGATTTCTCTCCAGCATGCATTTGCCTTCCTAAATCCTCATGAATGGCGTAAACTTACCTAAGAAGCACTCGACTGGTTCCCACTCCTCAAAGTCTGAACAAGGAAATACATCTACTATGCACAAGTGCTATTTCAAAATACAATTTTAATTAAAGCATTAATAAATTAATCCATAGATAAACATAGGTTAATTAAGCCCCCACTAACCAAAACTAATTGAAATTGGTAGGAGACTCCCCAAGCGAGGAAAAACTTGCTATTAATTCAATAGTCCATGTGGTGGGAGTGGTACAAGAATTAACATAAGGTGGGGTTAATTAATTGTAAGGTCGAGTAGCACGATTGATTAGAAGTCTCCAGAAGCCAAATAGTCTACGATTATCAGAGGTCTCTAGAAGCTGAGGGATCTATAAATACAGAAGGCATGCTGAGGCGAGGGAGGTAGAGGGAGGAAGGAGAGGGAGATGAGAGAGGAGAGGGAGCGAGAGAGAAGAGGGAGGAAGGGGAGGGAGAGGGGAGAGGAGAGGGAGCAGCAACAAGGAGAGAGGGAGGAAGGGGAGGGAGAGGGGAGAGGGAGCAGCAAGGAGAGAGGGAGAGTTTGGAGAGGGGGGGAGGGGGGGAGGGAGAGATGCATACGGAGAGAGGAGGGATGCTCAGGGAGGAATACGGAGGGAGGACGGAGTGATGAGGTGGGCAATACTTAGGTTAATTGATTAATAAAGTGAGCGATTGAGAGGCACAATTAATTAATTAATAGTTTCGGTTGACCAAGTACTTATCGGATGGGTGTGCCTCTTTGAGAACATGTCAATACCACCTAGGTTACGGTGTAGGAAAAGTGTTGTGCCCATTGGATATCCTTTGCATGGTCGATCGAGCATGAAATACTATTTTTGCTCTAGTGTCATGCACATCCTTAAAAAAAACATGGTGCTAGGTATGTTATCCAATCAAGCACTTATGGGATGGGTGTGCCACTTTGCATGTAAGTCAATTCCACCTATTTGAAGGTGTGTGCAAAGTATTGTGCCCATCGGAGATGCTTTGCATTGTTGATCAAGCATAAAACACCGTTTTTGCCTTAGTGTCATGCACAACCATGAAAAAATACAGTCCTAAGTGTGTTAATCAAACAAGTACTTATCGGATGGGGGCTCCACTTTGCACGCAAGTCCGTTTCAACTAGGTTGAGATGTGTGCAAAGTATTGTCACCATCCGATATGGTGTGCATGGTCGATTACGCATTATACCACATTTTTCCCATAATGATATGCACATCCGCAAAAAAACATGCCCTTAGGTATGTTATCTAACCAAGTACTTATCAGATGGGCGTGCCTCTTTAAGAACATTTCAATACCACCTAAGTTAAGGGATAAGAAAAATATTGTGCCCATCAAATATGCTTTGCATGGTCGATCGAGCATTAAATACCATTTTTGCCTTAGTGTCATGCACATCCGTAAAACAGCACGCTGCTAGGTGTGTTATCCGATCAAGTACTTATGCGATGGGAATGCCACTTTGCATGTAAGTCAATTCCACCCAGTTGAAGGTGTGTGCAAGGTATTGTGCCCATTGGATATGCTTTGTATTGTCGATCAAGCATAAAACACCGTTTTTGCCTTAGTGTCATGCACAACCATATAAAAACACGACCGTAGGTGTGTTATTCAATCAAGTACTTATCGGATGGGGGCTCCACTTTGCACGCAAGTCCGTCTCAACTATGTTGAGGTGCGTGCAAAGTATTGTCACCATCGGATATGATTTGCATGGTCGATCATGCATTATACACCGTTTTTTCCCTAGTGGTATGCACATCCGCAAAAAAACACGCCCTTAGGTGTGTTATCTGACCAAGTACTTATCGGATGGGTGTGCCTCCTTGAGAACATTTCAATACCACCTAGATTGCGGTGTAGGAAAATTATTGTGCCCATTGGATATCCTTTTCATGGTCGATCGAGCATTAAATACTATTTTTTCTCTAGTGTCATGCACATCCGTAAAAGAACACGCTGCTATGTATGTTATCCAATCAAGCGCTTATGGGATGGGTGTGCCACTTTGCATGTAAGTCAATTCCACCTAGTTGAAGGTGTGTGCAAAGTATTGTGCCCATCAGATATGCTTTGCATTGTCGATCAAGCATAAAACACCGTTTTTGCCTTAGTGTCATGCACAACCATGAAAAAACAGGGTCCTAAGTGTGTTAATCAAACAAGTACTTATCGGATGGGGGCTCCAGTTTGCACGCAAGCCCGTTTCAACTAGGTTGAGATGCGTCCAAAGTATTGTCACCATCGGATATGCTCTGCATGGACGATTAAGCATTATACAACGTTTTTCCCGTAGTGATATGCACATCCACAAAAAAACATGCCCTTAGGTATGTTATCTAACCAAGTACTTATCGGATGGGTGTGCCTCTTTGAGAACATTTCAATTCCACCTAGGTTAAGGTGTAGGAAAAGTATTGTGCTCATCAGATATGCTTTGCATGGTCGATCGAGCATTAAATACCATTTTTGCCTTAGTGTCATGCACATCCGTAAAAAAACACGCTGCTAGGTGTGTTATCCAATCAAGTACTTATGCGATGGGAATGCCACTTTGCAAGTAAGTCAATTCCACCTAGTTGAAGGTGTGTGCAAAGTATTGTGCCCATCGGATGTGCTTTGCATTGTCGATCAAGCATAAAACACCGTTTTTGCCTTTGTGTCATGCACAACCATATAAAAACGCGGCCGTAGGTGTGTTATTCAAATAAGTACTTATCAGATGGGGCTCCACTTTGCACGCAAGTCCGTTTCAACTACGTTGAGGTGCGTGCAAAGTATTGTCACCATCGGATATGCTTTGCATGGTCGATCATGCATTATACACCATTTTTTCCCTAGTGATATGGACATCCGCAAAAAACACGACCTTAGGTGTGTTATCTGACCAAGTACTTATCGGATGGGTGTGCCTATTTGAGAACATTTCAATACCACCTAGGTTGATGTGTACAAAAAGTCTTGTGCCCATCGGATATCCTTTGCATGGTCGATCGAGCATTAAATACTATTTTTGCTCGTGTCATGCACATCCATAAAAAAACACGCTGCTAGGTATGTTATCCGATCAAGCACTTATGGGATGGGCGTGCCACTTTGCATGTAAGTCGATTCCACCTAGTTGAAGGTGTGTGCAAAGTATTGTGCCCATCGGATATGCTTTGCATTGTCGATCAAGCATAAAACACCGTTTTTGCCTTAGTGTCATACACAACCATGAAAAAACACGGTCCTAGGTGTGTTATTCAAACAAGTACTTATCGGATGGGGGATCCACTTTGCATGCAAGTCCCTTTCAACTACATTGAGGTGCGTGCAAAGTATTGTCACCATCGGATATGCTTTGCATGGTTGATCACGCATTATACACCATTTTTTCTCTAGTGATATGCACATCCGCAAAGAAACACGCCCTTAGGTGTGTTATCTGACCAAGTACTTATCAGATGGGTGTGCCTCTTTGAGAACATTTCAATACCAGTTAGGTTGAGGTGTACGAAAAGTGTTGTGCCCATCGGATATCCTTTGCATGGTCGATCGAGCATTAAATACTATTTTTGCTCGTGTCATGCACATCCACAAAAAAACACGCCCTTAGGTGTGTTATCTGACCAAGTACTTATCGGATGGGTGTACCTCTTTGAGAACATTTCAATACCACCTAGGTTGCAGTGTAGGAAAAGTGTTGATCCCATCGGATATCCTTTGCATGGTCGATCGAGCATTAAATACTATTTTTTCTCTAGTGTCATGCACATCCGTAAAAAAACACGCTGCTAGGTATATTATCCGATCAAGAACTTATGGGATGGGCGTGCCACTTTGCATGTAAGTTGATTCCACCTAGTTGAAGGTGTGTGCAAAGTATTGTGCCCATCGGATATGCTTTGCATTGTTGATCAAGCATAAAACACCGTTTTTGCCTTAGTGTTAAGCACATTTGTAAAAAAACATGGTCCTAGGTGTGGTATCAGATCAAATATTATCTAACCGACATGCCACTTTTCATGCAACTCAATAACACCTAGGTTGAGGTGGGTTTAAATTATTGTGCCCATCGGATGTACTTTGCATGATATATCACGTATTAAACTCCGTTTGTGCCTCAATGTCATGCACAACCATAAAAAAACACGCTTTTAGGTGTGTTATCCGACCAACTTCTTATCAGATGGGTGTACCACTTTGCATGGAATGCAATACCACAATTGTTGAGACTCATGCAAAGTATTGTGCCCATTGGATATGCTTTGCATTGTTGAACAAGCATTAAACACTATTTTGGCCTTAGTGTCATGCACAACCGTCAAAAAATGCGGTCCTAGATGTGTTATTCGACTAAGTACTTATGGGATGGGCATGCCACTTTGCATGTGAGTCAATAATACCTAGGTTAAGATGTGTGCAAAGTATTGTGATGATTGCATATGCATTGCATTGTCGATTAAGCATAAATTAGCGTTTTTGCCGTAGTGTCATGGACAACAACCAATAAAAAACATGGTCCTAGGTGTGATATTCTAAAAAGTACTTGTCAGATGGGGGAGCCAATTTGCAAGAAAGTCAATTTCAACTAGGTTGATGTGCGTGCACAGTATTGTGTCTATCGGTTATGCTTTGCATGGGGGATCACACATTATACACCATTTTCCCCCTAGTGTTATGCACATCCGTCAAAGAACATCTTATCATACCAAGTACTTATTGAATGGGTGTTCCACTTTGCATGGAATACCATACCACCACTTTTGAGGCACGTGCAAAGTATTATGCCCATCGGATATGCTTTACATGGTAGATTGAGTATTAAATACGGTTTCCTAGGTGTGATATTCTAAAAATTACTTGTCAGATGGGGGAGCCACTTTGCAAGAAAGTCAATTTCAACTAGGTTGATGTGCGTGCACAGTATTGTGTTTTTGGTTATGCTTTGTACTATGGGGGATCACACATTATACACCATTTTCCCCCTAGTGTTATGCACATCCATCAAAGAATATGCTCTTAATAGGTATATTATCATACCAAGTACTTATTGAATGGGTGTTCCACTTTGCATGGAATACCATACCACCGCTTTTGAGGCACATGCAAAGTATTGTGCCCATCGGATATGCTTTACATGGTAGATTGAGTATTAAATACCGTTTTTGGCGTTGGTGTCATGTACAACCGTCAAAAAACACAATCGTAGGTGTATTTTTCAAACAAGTACTTATCCGATGGGGATGCCACTTTGCACACAAGTCAATACTGCCTAGGTTGAGGAACGTGCAAAGTCTTGTGTCCATTGGATATGCTTTGCATAGCCGATCTCATATTATACACCATTTTGTTCCTAGTGTTATGCACAATCGTCATAAAATATGTTTGGAGGTGTGTTATCTGAACAAGTACGTATGAGATGGGTGCACCACTTTGTATGCAAGTCAATACGACCTAGGTTGAGGCGTGTACAAAGTTTTGTGCCCATCAGAGAAATGTAGATGCGATAATATTAGAAAATTCTCGGTATGTGTATATGTGTATGTGTGTGGCAAACAATTTTGATACAACAAAGTAAACACCTAGTGCACAAATTATGGACTTCATACCTTGAGTAAATAAGCTTGTTGATGAGGATAAATACGCCCTTGAATAAAAGTGTTTTTTTCTAGTGCTTTGAATCTCAAAGGTAATTTTCTTTTTAATCCAAGCATATCCCAAGGCCTAACCTAGGGAGTGGTTCTTGCACCCACAAGGAAAGAGGCTAGATGGGACTACCTATGTGTACATTCCTGGAATTTCTCAAAGGCATATTTTTTTCCTTTTAAAAAATTTCATGCATTTATAAAAGAAATTTTGCATCATGTTGGATGCTTGCACTATTGCATTACTTTTAAGATGTATAGGTATTAAAGGTCTAATTTTCTCACTCCCCTTTGGTTGACTTATGGGTGCTCGATGTTTTGTGCTCATGAACCCTTAACCCAACCCATGCACTGTGCTCAAATGTTGCATTCCTTGGTGAGTTTTGCATGCAACATACTCGGGTTTGATGCAGAAAGATGTCAACAGAAACAACCAGGAGATCGGGGTTGCTATTGTAAGAGGATCGTATAGTGACATAAGATTGAACGTAGGAAATAAACATAGAACAATATAGATGAAATGGAAACAAAACACACATATATTGTATTAAAGAAAGACCCTATTTACAACAATGAAGCTACCGTAGCTTCAAATGAGTACTCAGCTACCTACACTACCTACTCTCTGTTACAATGCTTTACTACTAAGTAGTCTTACTGCAAGAATAACTTTTATTTCTAACACTCGCAGTTTGCTGAGCCGTTGCTCATCATTCGTCTACCACCCTTATCTGTAGGATGACTCCTCCTCGGACTCGGTGTCACTGGCTCAGCTCTTGCTATTGCTTGCCACTCGAGAAGTTGCTAAAGATGTGCTTGCTACTCGAGAAGCTAGCCAAAAATGTGCTACCATGTTACCAACTAGCGGGTGTCACATGCTCGTACCTATGTTGGTAAGTTCTCTGTGATTCCACCTTTGTCGACTTGACCCAAGGGTAAACATTTCACCTCAGCTTTCTACAACCAATCCCTCACGATTTCAAACTAGGTGGAGCTAAATGCTACTAGAAGGAAGACACGCATGGACTAAAGCTGCGGGGTCACCATGTAGTGCAACACGCCCTTGTCTTGGAGGCTGGTGAGAAGTTACTTAGGGAGCAATAGAAGAAGGTCTAGGGGCATCATTTGGAGAAGCGTGGGAGGAAGATGGTCTTGGAGAGGGAGGGTCAAAAGGTTTAATCATTGTTGATGGATCCAAAGGGGGCCAAGGATATAAGGAGCATATGTAATGGGAGGCCTCTTTAGATTTGTAAGACAATCCATAGACCATAGCTCGGCAAGTGGGTCCTCGGAGGGGTTGGTGATGCCGGAGGCATTGTCAAAACAACTCATGTAGCATTTTTACTAGCATGGATCTCTTCTACCACTTAATACTTAGGTCCTTGTTCAGGTCTCAGACGTTTTTGTGCATGGCAGCCACCTCCGTGATGTGGCTGCCGAGTAGTTTCTCAACCTCCTTAAGAATGCCACATAATATATTGAAAGGGTCGGCATGGTTGGATGTGGAAGAGCATGGATTTGAGCTGCAAAATTATGATGTGGCAGGCTACTCGATCTTAAAAAAACAAATCAAAATTGTGATAGGTGTGGTTATAGATGTAATTCTTCGGGGTGATTGGCCCGAGTGTCGCACCGTGAAGAGATAGAGGTGGGGTCGTAGGACTAGGAACTGACAAGTTGATGTGTTGCCAAGCCTTGTGAATAGGGAATTTGTGTTGGGACTGGGCACTCGGCTTAAAACTTCAATTGCAAAGGTGGTAATAGGAATGGCATCTTGCCCATCCAAAATTGGCCTTGCTTCCAAAACCCGCTCAAGTAAAGTCTGGGTGGTCAACTAAAAAATGAGCGGGGTAAACACCTATAGCACCTTGTCAAAAAGATACACAAAGGGAGTCTGAGTCCCTACATCATATCCTAGCTTTAGGCCTATAAAATGAGCCAAGGTAGACACCTGTACACCCTTCTCACAAAAACATCACATAAGTGCACTTAACCCATAGGCTCAACCCAAAGGCATTCTCTTTTCTGAGTGCAATTCCATTGGCTGTCCAGATGTAATCACATTGCACACTAGCTACACTCTCTTTGAGTGGTTTCCAGATGGCATTCACAAAGCTTTTCAAAGCTCCAAAATAAAATCAGCAAAGTACCCAACCAAAGAATGACTCATGTAGCACTTCCTGGGCACCTATGAACGAAGAAAGAGGTGGCACACGAGGCCAACCAATAGCTTATGTAAAAAGAAATTGCAGCAGCAAAATCACAACTCACCAAGCCCTAAAAACTCAAACCAAGTCCTCAATTTCCAAGAGGACATAGTAGCCAATGACCAACTGCATTCTCAACCAAAGAGGAGTGCAAAGGCATGAAGAAAGAGCATTTACAAGAGCTGACCAACAAGAATTCCACTAAAAAATGCAAAAAGAAACACTTCTGCCGTGAAGAAATGAAAGTTCTTGGGCTCAAAAGAAGCGTGCTTCAGAGAGGAATACGTTGAGAAAGTTTTGGAGAAGTTTCATCGCTGGAAAGTCCTCCAAAATTGATGAAAACTAGTCAACCAACGTGTGGGACTACTCGAAATTCAACAGAAAGCTATAGCTTTGCAAGAGGAGATGCTCAGGAGGCTGTAGAAGCAAAAAGGTCTAGAAAAGCCACTTTTGCAAATTCGACTAGCAAAAGAAGTACTCAACTCTACCCGTTCTACCAAACAAATGGAGGGAAAAGCATATCACTGTGAAGGGGAGGAAGAGGGGAAGCCATGGTGCCAAATGGAAGTCGAGGAATCCAAACGGGTTAGGAGTTATGAAGAAAAATAGAATTCAGAGAAAGCAGGCTAAAAAAGAAGTCCAAAATCTCAACAGAGGGAGAAGATGAGAGAGAAAACCACACATGTGAAGTTTAGAAGGCCCAGGAAGGTCTAGGAATGGCAAAGGAGCATGTAGAAGGCACTAGAGCCACCTGGAACTCTAGGGGGGCCACTAAAGGTACATAGCCCTCTAGGGGGCCCATTAAAAATGCCACATCATCATTTCCCAACAACCACTCTTTTAATTCCTTGGAATGCCTTTGCCTAGGGATTAATTACGCTTATGTGCTAGGCACCATGCTGCATTTAATTACACATTATTAAGCCCACGCTTGGACTTTTAAAACCAAAGTTGTCATGGTCTTGTAGTACATTAAAGTACCTAGAATTTCACGCCCCCATGACACCTCTGGTACTATGAGAGAGTCATCCTCAAAATCGAGCAAGCCCACCTCCATATCACCTATGCCGACATTGAAGTCACCGAGGAGGATATCTCCTTGTCTAGAGAACTCCATGATGTCATCATATAACTTCTCATATGGGCTGTGTCCCTCTATGGTGACCTCATGTGCATAGGATGATGTATCTGGGGGGAAGTAGCACACATCAATAAAGATCATATGTGCCTCCAGTAATCGGACTCGTATCCTTATATGTCATGCATGCTTCTCTCTCCTACTACATAATGAATTTCCTCAAGTGTGATATGAAGAGAACAGGTACCTCCAAATCCCCGTATTCCACCGTCTCTCCTCATCTCTCTCCTATGATCTGACTCCCAGGTGTACCCCATCATTGTAGACAGCCCTTTCTCTAGGCTCTCATGTCTCTCTGTGTAAAAGATCATCTATCTATCAGTGTAGGTCTCCAAGAACCCTCCTAGATCGGACCAAAGGGTACCATTGCAATTCCACACTTCCATTTTCAGCCCAGTTTGTGCACTCATCCCATGGGTTCGACACCATCATAACTCCCCATCTTCTCTCCCTTCTTTGCCTATTTTGTCTCGAATTATCACTTTACCATCTCAATAGGCAGCCCATTTCCTTGCTTCCATGGCTACCATTACACGTACCATTCCTTCCCTCTGGTGCTCTTGTTGTAGGAGAGTGAGGTTGCCATCTAAATAAATCTGGGTTCCTTTCAAGGTCGCGCTCACACTCATGAGGGGTGTTCCTATCCATAGCTGTCTGGAGCCTCATCACTAGTGGCCTTGCCGGTGCTGCGGGCTTGCTTACTCTCCAAACTATTTTGCACGTGAGGTTCACAACCATTTTGGTGAACAAGGCCTTAGCATCTGCCTTAGGACTATCCCCCACTGCGAGACCTCAGACCAAAACATGTAGAACCTTTTTGTTCCACCCTTTGTCCTCCAAAGCATCGGAAATTATCTCTTTCTTGGGGGCAGGTGCACCTTTCTTGACCACATCCTTCCATTCTATAATTGCAGCCTCCACTTTGGTGACTTTTTGTGTGAATTCAATGTGCTTGCACAAAGAGAGGTATCAGTGATGCAGACTAAAATGTAGGGAAGAGTTGGCAAAGATGGAGCAGCAAGAGGGAGAGAGTAGCAAGGAAGAGGGAGGAGGAGAAGCAAATGAGGGAAAGAGGAAGAGGAGGAGGAGAGTAGAGCGACAGTTATAGAAGGGAGGAAAGGAGTTGCTGCAGAAGGGAGGAGGAGGGGAGAGATGCTACAGGAGGGAGGAGGAAGGGAGAGATTCTGCAGGAGGGAGGAGCAGAGGAGAGGGAGCCTAGGCATCTGTAGAAGGCAGGAAGAGGAAGGAGGGAGGAGGAGCCAGAAGGAGGAGGAGGAGGGGAGAGGGAGGAGGGAGGAGGAGGAGCAAGACAGAGGAGGGGAGAGATGCTACTGGAGGGAGAAGGAGGGGAGAGATTCTATAGGAGGGAGGAGCAGAGGAGAGGGAGCCTAGGCGGCTAGAGAACGAGGGGAGAGGAAGGAGGGAGGAGGAGGAGGGGAGAGGTAGGAGGGAGGAGGAGGAGCAAGACGGAGGAGGGGAGAGGAGGAGGTAGGGGGAGGGAGGGAGAGGGAGAGGGAGGAGGAGGGAGGGAGGGAGGGAGGAGGGAGGGAGAGAGAGGGAGGCAGGGAGGGAGGGAGAGAGAGAGAGGGAGGGAGGGAGAGAGAGGGAGGGAGGGAGGGAGAGAGAGAGAGGGAGGGAGGGAGATTCAAAATTTGAAATTCAAATTTCAAAAAGTGGCCCCCTCCTCGCATTGATGGGGGGAGAGGTAGGCTCAAATGTGGGCTTAACCCACCTAGGTTGGGCTACTTAGGCCTCTTTGGGACCCTCCAAGCCCCTTGCATTAGCCCACTAAGCATTCCCTAATCCATTCCTTATGAGGCCCTTTTGAGACCCCAATTCTCCCCTAATGATTATGATGTGTATCAGTGTGTTTTGATTTTGCTTTCTTCATTTGTTGTCTTTGTTAATAACAAGAATGATTTAAGTGTGTTTGAACACTGTGAATTAAGAACGTTGTTAGATGATTTGATGGATGTATTCCCTACTCAACTGCTAGAAGGTTTACCTCTAGCACAGGCAATAGACCATCGCATCGATTTAGTACCTAGGACTTAACCTATTAGTGTTCCACCTTATAGGATGAGCCAACTTGAGGAGGATGAGTTAGCTTCACAGCTACAAGATTATCTGAATATGGGCTCTTTTCACCCAAGTAAGTCACCTTGGGGAGCACCTGTCCTCTTAAGAAAGAAGAAAGATACTTCGTGGAGAATGAGTATAGATTATAAAAGATTGAATAAAGTGACAATTAAGAATTGATACCCTCTTCCTTGTTCCGATGATTCAATAGACCGTTTGGCCGGAGTGAAGCATTTCACTAAGATTGATTTGCATACGAGTTATCATCAAATCCGTATCTGTGCTAAACACATAGATAGAACTGGATTCCAAACTAGGTATGGCCACTATGAGTTTCTTGTATTACCTTTTGGTTTGACCAATGCTCCTGCCACCTTCCAGCAAATGATGAACGATTTGTTCCAAAATTTTCTGGGCAAATTTGTTGTCGTGTTCTTAGATGACATTTGGTATAGAGCCGAATGCTAGAGGATCACATTGGACACCTCTGGATTGTCTTAGTTATTCTAAGACAGAATAAGCTTTATGCCAAGATGAGTAAATGTGACTTCTTTATGAAAGAGATCATTTACTTTGGACACAAGATTTCTTCTAAAGGTATTAGCATTGATCTCGATCGTATCCAAAAGGTTTTAGAATGGCCTATCCATCAGACTATGAAACAACTTCGTTCTTTCCTAGGATTCACAGTATTTCTACGGAATTCTGTGCATGATTATTCACACATCACAGCACCCCTGACAAACATATTGAAAGGTCATGGACGCATGTCTACCCAGTCGATCTCTTGGAATGATGCATTGAACAAGGCTTTTGAAACCTTGAAGTTAACTATTAAGGAAGCACCCATTCTTGCATTACCTAATCCTACCTGGCCTTATGTTTTAGAGGCCGATGCGAGTGATTTTGCGATTGGGGCAGCTTCATTCCAAGAGGGTAGACCTGTAGCTTTTGAGAGTAAGAAGCTAGACGACACCCAATATCATTGGCCCACACTAGAAAAAGAACTCTATGTGGTTGTGTATGCTCTAAAGATTTGGAGACACTACTTGTATGGTTTAAGAAGTTTCTTGTACTGACCGATCATCAGTCAATCATGTGTGTGATGGGTCTGAATTGCGAGGACGGAAGGCTAGATGGGCAGAAGTAATAAGATTTTGATATTGAAATATGTTATCAAAAGGGTTCACTGAATAGTTTAACGGATGCCTTAAGTCGAGTCAAGTTTGTAAATGCTATGTCATTTACGGAAATATCCTCAGATGGGAGCTCCATGGTTGACCAGGACTCAGGGATTGTGCCACCTATGGTACAAGCGGTGGGAGGTCAATGGATGACTAGGAACGGCTTACTATTCTGGAATGGAAAGATATGTGTGCCAGATGTTTTGGATCTTCGATCCAAGATTCTCTAGGAGTGTCATGATACTCCTAGTGCTGGACATCCAAGTATACATCGGACTCTATCTCTTGTGAAGCATACTTTTTATTGGCCTAAGATGCGTGCATTTATTGAAAATTATGTGGTAGGTTACCGGGTTTGTCAGGTTACTAAGGCAGAACGCCTTAGAAGCACAAGTTTATTATAGCCATTGCAAATCCCGAGTAATAAATGGGAAAGTATTTCCATGGATTTTATTACCGGTTTGCTAAGAACGTGCAAGGGTCATGACTTCATTTGGGTCATAGTGGACTGTCTGACAAAAATGGCTAGATTCTTACCTACTAGAATAACTATTTCAGTTGTTCAAAATGGCTAGATTCTTACCTACTAGAATAACTATTTCAGTTGTTCAACTGGTTCACGAGTTTGTGGACCACTTGTTTAAGTTGTATGGTTTGCCCTTTGATATAGTCAGTGATAGGGACTCAAAGTTTACAAGTAACTTTTGGACACTTGTTTTTGAGAAGTTGGAAACTACTCTAAGTATGAGTTCCTTAGATCATGCACAATCTGATGGCAGTACAGAGAAGGTCAACCAATTGGTTGAAGATATTCTTTCCGCATATGTTTCTAAGAGACAATCTTCATGGAAAGATTATCTACCTATGATAGCATTTTCTTATAACAGTGCAAAGCATTTGAGTACTAGGTACAGTCCTTTTATCCTTATGTACGGATTTCAACCTAAGTCACCAGTTATGGTTGGGTTAAAGGGAATCCAAAAGGATGTTGTAAAGACATTCTTGCAAGACATGCAAGAAATGTTGCAGTTTCCCAAGGAGTCTATTGGAAGTGCCCAATATTGGGACAGGTTTTATGCTAATAGACATCATTCACCTAGAAAGTTCTTTGAAGGAACAATGGTATATTTGTAAATTCCCAAGGAATGCAAGAGCCTAAGTACTGGTTTGGTTCCATATCCCCCAGATACTATAGTCCATTCAAGGTTATTAAAGACTAGAATTGCCTCCTGATGTTAGAGTACATCCAGTATTTCATGTCAGTAGACTGAAAGAGTTGGTGCGGATGATCAACTTGTGTTCCCTTAAGAGATCATAGAAGTTACGGATTTGACTTTTATTCCACACAAACCTAAGTGTATTCTTGAATTTCGTGAAAGACTGATTCGTAATAGAATTATCACAGAATACAAGATCAAATGGAAGGATCGTGTTGAGGAGGATTCAACATGGGAACCTTACTGAACCTCTAGAAGACATTCCCAGGTTTTTTAGTGAACTAAGGAGTCAGTTCTTAGAGGGGAAGTATGTCATGTGCACGGATTGGTATCTGATGTGTACTGCATACACAAGACTAGCTCAGGTAGCCTGGGGAGGTTTAGAGTTAGGCAGGCTTGTTTCTCAGGTTGAGTGGCAAGGGTACAAACCAATTAGGGATCTTCACTATTTTTGGCACTTGGGACCCGAGTCTATATAAAGGGCCCAAAGGTTCAGTTCTCGGAGAGTCGATGGGAGTAAGTCTCGTTCCCAGGTGCTAGTTCTGATCCTGGATTGAGTCGCGGACGCGCACCTGCATCATAGCATAGCCCAAGGCCCAGCAGCAGCAGAGATCCCAAGCTTCACAGTGCCACTTGGTGGTATGGGACACCAGGCTGGTTAGGATCTACTTGGGAGTTCATGCCAGTGGCTCAGCTTGTGGCTCGGAGAGGACATCTCCTGATTCGGGATCACATCCCATAGATGTCATGGTTGGGTGGTGAGCAACCTGCTCAGATTCCTCACATTTGGTGTGTTCTTATGTTTGCTTGTAAATTAGAGGTTTCAAGAGTGTTGGGGTCGTGTCAGTGAGCTTTATCGAGTTTTACCTCTTTGGCATTCAAATGGAGGGCCAAACAAATTAGGAGAATGGTTAGGATGGTAAGTCTTGATAGACTGATGGAGACACTGACAATTTCCTATGTGCAGCGTAGTTGCTAATCTCGCTTGATCCGATAGGTTCGAGAGGAGCCTGGAGTTTCTTTCCCTTCATTCTCTTAATGGAGGATGAATTTGGAGTGGGACTAGAGCTTGATTGAGCTAGAGAAGGTTCCATGGCAATGGGAGGATTATTATTAGTAAATCTGATTGTTAGGACGATTCATTAGTAAATTTGGTAGTACTACTATTTAGATAGAGAAGAATATTATGTCATCCGAGTATATTACAACCAATGGAGCTATATATATAACACCCACTCAATTTATAGTTGTTGCCATGCTTCCTATTTTCATTCGTGGTTTGCTGTCTAGAACTCTTCAGAATTTTTGTCACAATTACTATTTACTACGCCTTTTTATTATATATATTTGCATCTTTTGCAGCTTTGATGTTCAATTGTGTTAGAGGAACGAGATTTAATTGTGTTCTCATTCGATGAGCTAAAGCACATCCAATATTTACGTGCGGTAGTGCATGAATCACTAAGGCTATATCCACTTCTACCACATGAAATGAATCTTGTGAAGGAAGGGCACATACTAATTATGTGTTTAGAAGGTTGCAACCACCAAGCACTGCGATTGGATAGAGCGCAATGCCTACCAAAAATGAAACTCGTGGGACCTAGAAAATTAGGTAATAGCGATGAGTAGCTGCGATCATTTATGTTTTCCGGTATGTTCATTGCAATTTTATCGAGGGAATTGACCAAAGAGCTTGCACCTATCATTCTTTGCTTCACTCTAGCAAATTGACGTGGTCCATTCATTGTCCAGGCAAAGTATGATTATGGGATCTCTTTTATTGAAGAATTACCAAGCTTCCACATCATCATCCTTGACATTGTTCCAATTGCAATGTAAGCAAAAGCTTTTGGCTATGGTTGATAGCATCTACTATCATCTGGAGCGTATGCTCCTTGAGCTTGATCACTTATAACAAAGTGGCCTTTCCTGCACCTCCAAGATCAAATAAATCACCAAAAGACGATGAGACTTTGAATTTCTCCTAACATAACACTCGGTGAATTTCTTGACATACGACCATGATTATGACTATAGACATTCACGTAATATGCCAATATCTTATCCAATCATGAGATTTATTTTCAGCACTAAGATTCTCAATGATCGGGGAAGGGATTGTTCCCTCGATGATTATAATAATTATATTATATATTATCATATAAATATTTTTAATTGCTCTTTCATTCAAAATTCCTTGTTTTCAATATGATTCTTACAATGATCCTGTCTTTCGATGCATGTTCTCAATGAGAGGGAGCAAAGAATCCAAGTGGGATCCAACATCAAAGGATGATGACACCTTTATACATATGGTTGTGGTCCATGTGACAATATTGTATAGATTGCCAATGAGGATCACTTATGAGCTCTTGTGAGCATCACCTTATTATTGGGCTTCAAATTCCAAAAGGCTCAAATGATCTTTGGACATCACCGAGGCAGTAATAAAGCACCACCCCTGACATTTGCAAGGAAGGTTGGGTCTTATGTTGTGTCCCCTGACATTTGCAAGGAGGGTTGGGTCCTATGTTGTGTCTCATGTCCATATTTTTACTCATTTATTTTTTTCCTTTAAAAATTTGATAAAATGGTAAGATTAAATTTTGATTTTGATCTGGTAGTTATGTGCTTGATGACAAAAAGGCTGCCTACCCCAAATGTAGTTGTTGTACTATCAAGATGAGTAAAAGATTTACCAATGAAATGTCATATTACCATCCATAGTTGGCTCAGTATTGGTTGTAAGGGGTGTAATATCGGTAGTAATGAGATTCATCAATGGGATATGCCATATTGACATCCATAGTTGGTTATCGATAGTAATGAACCAATTGTAGGTTCTCTCAACAAGGTCATGCATCCGTGTGATTTCATTTAAGAACATAAAAAAATGACATCCATGCACATTAATCATAGACAAATGGGTAGTGATTTCGTGAATGTTGATTCTTGCACTTGAAACATCTACTATACCCGTAAATAGCTAAGTTGGTTGTTTACAAATTGTACTTTATTGTGTTTCATATCTAAAATAATGACAAAGGTTAGGTCTCACCATTATCTTGTGCACATGCTCAAATGACAAGCACTATTACTTGCACACCTTCCATCATAGCTCAAAGCATTGAATCCATTGGAGTAAATATACTTCACCTATAGGTTCATGCTAAAAACCTTGCTCAAGCTACTCGCTTTGCTTGTGATTAATTATGAATCAAATACAATTATGTGAGGTTGTTTGCTGTTAACATAGCATAATTGTATTCTAGCAAAAATTAATCACGATTTCACTTCTTTGAGAATAATATTATTGATAATAAGTATTCCTCTACAAGGAACGCATAGTTTAATTATCTAGCCCCCTAATCTAATGGCTTCCTCTGTTTCAAAAAATCGTAGCTACTAATGCACTGAACATTTCGCAGTCAAACAAATTGGAACATGCTCTTAATTTTACAAAGAAAATTCCTATGTCCAAAATTGATTCATTTCATCATATCGTTGTTACACACAGCTTCGACATACTTGAAAAGCTCGCAACAGTGAGGTAATATATACAACTATTTGCATTACAAAAGCTCACCAAGCAAGGCATTGAGAACACAAGCATACGCTCTAAAGGGCAATAGTTTCAGCCGATATTTAGTTACATCCACCATTTCTTTTATTGTCCAGGCAAAGTATGATTATGGGATCTCTTTTATTGAAGAATTACCAAGCTTCCACATCATCATCCTTGACATTGTTCCAATTGCAATGTAAGCATCCACCATTTCTTGCTCTAGAAGTTTGCGCTCATGTTCTACACGTTTGTGACAGTGTGCCTGTTCTTCTTGTCCCTGCATCGAAGTCTGAGCTTTTTGATCTCCTTCATGTGAAGATCCTTGAATATGAGGAGTATATTCTGCATCCTGAAAGTACTCAAACATTATCTTTGCATGCATCCTTTTTGCCACCACACTAGGAAATTGCTCCCAAGTATATGAAAGAGTCTCCAATGCACTTTGCAGCTCTGGAAACTTTGATGGTTGAGGAGGAGGCATCACAAAGGTCTTTGAGTCTCTCCTTGACACAACAATATGAATACCGCCAACTTCAGGATCTGAACTCTTTGTAAAAATATCCACAAAGGTCTCTTTTGGCTCTATCATTATGCCTACCACAAGGCTTGAAGTCATATCTTTTCTGAAGAAAGTAGCATCCCATGGATCTTCAACACCATTGAACTCCCTTTTTGACATAAGTAGAAAGAGTCTCTTTTCCTTTTGATGAAGAAACCAAGCTCTTCTGCCCATGTGATATCGAGTCCACCTACCAAAGCCATTGGGGCTATATTCCTTTCCTTTGAAATTCAAAGTGACATCAAAAATCCATTCTCTAATCTCAAAGTCATTTAGGATAGCCACCACATTAGTTGATTGCTCCATAATCCTACAAGAAAAGATAATGAAGAATTTAGACACATAAAAGTAAAGTACAATATACAACCCTTGATACAATAAATGTGGAAAATAGCCCAAAAGGCTTTACAAGGCTTCATATGGCAATAAATGTGGGAAATAGCCTAGAAGGCTTTACAAGGCTTAAATATTTGTACAAATGTAAAAAAATTAGCCAATAAATCTTTACAGTAATATAAAATGTCATCTAGTTATAAAGCTTCAATCTTCGTGAAGACATGTAATCTATCCATCCATTGATTTGCCCTCTAGTCATAAAGCTTCAATCTTCGTGATGACGTATAATCTGTCCATCCATTGATTTCTGTGCACTGATATCCAACTGATGCAATCTACCCACTAAAAACTGTTCCATTGATATCCACTTATGCAGCCCACATGATATCCACTTATGCATCCCACTGATACTCATTAAATAGTGAATGGTCGGGATGGTTGGGTTTATTACAAGGTGCTTCATATGACAATAAATGTAAAAACTAGCATAGAAGGCTTTACAAGGGTTTTTATGACAATAAAGGAGCTTAAATATTTATACAAATGCAATAAAAATAACTAATAATCATCAAGCTCCAATATGTCCCATGACATGTAATCTGTCCACTGATATATGTAATCTGTCCACTGATATCTGCTCATGCAATCTCCCACTGATAAAATTCTTGGTAAATGTTAAAAGGTCTTATTTAATAGCATGTTATGAGTGTTAAACCACATGTGAGCGAAGGGACTAACAACGATTAGGAACTAGTTAGAAAATTTTGAGCATGGCTTCGATTGGCAACTTGGAGAATTGTCTCTCCTCTAAGGCAATCTAATCTATGCTAAACTATGCTAAACCAACCGTTGAAGTGAAGAAAAGCAATAAATAATTTCTTTTTCTGTGTTCATTTTAATGTGCTGGGGTTTAAGAGGCTTAAATATGCAAAAGAATGGGTTGTGATGTAGAGGCTAAACCTGCATGTGAGATAAATAAAGAACAAGTATCTAAAGAAAAGTTAACATTTTTCAATTTAAAAGATGAATATATATAAAAATATTATCTCACCTTCAAAACAAACCATAAATTCACTCTTTTATAAATTTTTAAAAGTATAATATAAAACATGTAAATATATAAAACTCTCTTTACTTTCTCTCTCTCTCTCTCGACTCCTAAATCTCTCTGTAGCCATAGTCAAGACACCTCATTCTCTCTCTTAATCTCTCTCTCTCTCTCTCTCTGACAACTCTTATTCCACTTATTCTCTCTATCCTCATCCCACTTATTCTCTCTCTTAGTTTATCTCAACTCTCTCTTTCTCTCCCTCCCATGGCGACTAAGATTTTTCATTCTCTCTATCTCTCTCTCTCTCCCTAGGATTTGTAATTATTTCTCTCTCTCTCTCCATCTCTCTCCTCTCTCTCTCTCTCTCCTCTTCTCTCTCTCTCCCTCCCTCTCTCTCTTACCCTCTCTACCTCCCTACCTCTATCCTCTTGGCCGCTAGGATTTGTCATTCTTTCCCTCTCTATGTCTCTCTCTCTCTCTCTCTGTGAATTCTCTCTCTTAATCTCTCTCAGCGTTCCTCCCTCCCTCCCTTGGTGGCCACGGCCGTGAGAAGTCTCTCTCTCTCTCTCTACCTCCCTCTCTTGGCGGCCACGGTCACTAGAAGTTTCATTCTCTCTCCCTCTCTCTTTATCTCTCTATCCCTAAGTCTCCCTCCTCTCTCCTCTCTCTCTCTCTCTCTCTCTCCCTAAGTCTCCCTCCTCTCTTCTCTCTCTCTCTCTCCCTCTCCCTCCCTACTCTCTCCCTCCCTCTAGCACAGAAGTTTCATTCCTTCCTCTCTCTCCCTCTCTCTCTTTCTCTCTCTCTCTCTCTCTCCCTCTCTCCCTCTCTCTCTTTCTCTCTCCCTAAGTCTCCCTCTTCTCTTCTCTCTCTCTCTCTCCCTCTCCCTCCCTCTCTTTCTTTCCCTCCCTACTCTTCTAGCAGAGAAGTTTCATTCCCTCTCTCTCCCTCTCTCTCTTTCTCTCTCCCTAAGTCTCCCTCTTCTCTTCTCTCTCTCTCTCTCCCTCTCCCTCCCTCTCTTTCTTTCCCTCCCTACTCCTCTCTCTCATTGCTGCGAAAAGACTCTCTTCTCTCTCCCTCTCTCTCAGCTCTCTCTTTCTTTCCCTCCCTACTCTTCTCTCTCATTTAAGGAGCCCCTCTTCTCTCTCTTAATCTCTTGTCTCTCTCCCTCTCTCTTTCTCTCCCTCCCTACTTGTCTCTCTCATTTCTCATTCTCTCTCTCCCTCTCTCTCTTTCTCTCCCTCCCTCCTCTTCTCTCTCTTAATCTCTTGTCTCTCTCCCTCCCTACTCTTCTCTCTCATTTCTCATTCTCTCTCTCCCTTTGGCGGCCACGGCCCCGAAGAGCCCCTCTTCTCTCTCTTAACTTCTCTCTTTCCCTCTCTCCTCTCGCCACGTTTCATTCTGATAAACATCTCTCTCTCTCCCTCTCTCTCCCGCTCTCTCTTTCTCTCTCTATCCCTCTCTCTCTTTCCCTCTCTCTCTCTTTCTCTCTCTCCCTCTCTCTCTTTCTCTCTCTCTCCCTCTCTCTCCCTACTCTCTCCCTCCCTCAAGCAGCCACGGCCCCCAGGAGACCCTCTTCTCTCCCTTATTCTCTCTCCCCCTCTCTCCTCTCTCTTTCTTTCCCTCCCTACTCTTCTCTCTCATTTAAGGAGCCCCTCTTCTCTCTGTGAATCTCTCTCTCTCTCTCTCCCTCTCTCCTCTCTCTCTTTCTCTCCCTCCCTACTCCTCTCATTTCTCATTCTCTCTCTCCCTTTGGCGGCCACAGCCGCCAAGAGCCCCTCTTCTCTCTCTTAATTTCTCTCTTTCCCTCTCTCCTCTCTCCTCTCTCTTTCTCTCCCTCCCTATTCTCTCATTTCTCAAATTTACAAACTCAAATATAAATAAAAAACTAATTAAAATAGAACTCAAAAACTCAAATAAGAAACTAATTTAAAAAGAATTGTAATGCCTTCTAAAAGACCCCCCTCCTCAAAAATTTTAACAATAAACTAATTGAAAAAGAATTGTAAATAAAGAAAAAGAATTACAAGACGAATTTTAAGAAATAGAACTCAAAAACTTTAACAAGAAACTAATCGAAAAAGAATTGTAAGTAAAGAAAAAGAATTACAAGACGAATGAAAAAGAATGCAAGTACCTGGAAAAAGTGAAAAAAGTAAGGCTCCGCTTATCCTTTCTCTTCCGCTCTTGGTTGGTTCAATGAAATGAGGAGAGAGTTATAATGAATGAATGGAAAGAAAAGTATATATAAGAAAAACTAGCCCACTCCTCCTTTGTGTTCAACATTCTTCTCATACTTTCTTCTCGTACATTCCTTTTGAAATCAAATTTGTGTTCAACATTCTTCTTGATACTTTCTTCTCGTAAATCCTTTTCATTCTTCTCGTAAGTCAAATCTTATTTGTCGCTCTTGCTCGTGATAGTATGTCAAATCCTCCTCTCCCCTCTCTCTCCCTCTGCTCCCTCCTCTCCTCTCCCTCTCTCTCTCCTCTCTCTCCTTCCGCTCCCCTCCCTCCCTCCCTCCCTCGACCCCCCGCCCTCCCCTCCTCCCCTTCCCTCCCTTCCCCTCCCCTCCCCTCCCTCCCTCGACCCCCCGCCCTCCCCTCCTCCCCTCCCCTCCGCTCCCCTCCCTTTGCCACCAAAACTCCTCCCCCCCTCGACCCGCTCCCCCCCTCCCCTCCCCTCCTGCTCCCCCCCTCCCCTTCCCCCTCCCTCCCCCTCCTGCTCCCCCCCTCCCCTTCCCCCTCTGCTCTCCCTGTCCAACCCCCTTCCCCCTCCATCCCCCCAACCCCCTTTCCCCCCCGCCCCCGTCCCACCCCCTTCCCCCTCCACCCCCCTTCCCCACGGCCGCCAGCCCCCCCTCCCCCCTTTTCCCCCGTCCCACCCCCTTCCCCCTCTGCTCTCCTCGTCCCCCTGCCTCCCCCCTTTCCCCCCTGTCCCACCCCCTTCCCCATCCGCTCTCCCCGTCCCACCCCCTTCCCCCTCCAGCCCCCCTTCCCCAGGCCTCCCCCCTTTCCCCCCCGTCCCACCCCCTTCCCCCTCTGCTCTCCCCATCCCACCCCCTTCCCCAGGGCTAGCGGCCAAGGCCGCCAGCCCCCCCTGCCCCCGTCCCACCCCCTTCCCCCTCCAACCCCCCCTTCCCCAGGGCTAGCAGTCGCGGCCGCCAGCCCCCCCTCTCCCCCCTTCCCCCCCTGTCCCACCCCCTTCCTCCTCCACCCCCCCTTCCACAAGGCTGGCAGCCGCGGCCGCCAGCCCCCCCCTCCCCCCTTCCTCCCCCGTCGTCCCACCCCCTTCCCCCCCGCCCCCCCTCCCCCCTTCCCCAACCCCCCTCGCACCCCCTTCCCCCTTTCCCGACCCACTCCCCAGCCCGCCCCCCTCCCCCCTTTCCCGACACACTCCCCGCCCCTGTCCGACCCCCTTCCCCCTCCCCCCCCCTTCCCCCATCCCTCGCACCCCCTTCCCCCTCCCTCGCCCCCTCCACCCCCCCTTCCCCCACCCCTCTCGCACCCCCTTCCCCCTCCCACCCCTTCACCCCCACCCCCCCCCTCCACGGGCTGGCGACCGCGGTCGCCAGCCTTCCCCCCCCTCTCGCACCCCCTGGCACCCCCCCCTCTCGCACCCCCTTCCTCCCACCCCCTTCCCCCTCCCCCCCCTTCACCCCCGCCCCCCCCTTCCCCGCCCCCTCTCCCCCTCCCCTCCCCCCTTCCCCTGGGCTGGCAGCCGCCAGCCCCCCCCCTCTCAGCCCTCCCCTCCCCTCTTCCCCACCCCCCTTCCCCCGGGCTGGCGGCCGCGGTCGCCAGCCCCTCCCACCCCCTCCCCCCCCTTCACCCCCGCCCCGCATTGCCCCCTCTCCCCCCTCCTTCCCCCCTTCCCTCGAGCTGGCGGCCGTGGTCGCCAGCCCCCCAGCCCCCCCCCTCTTAGCCCTTCCCCCTCCCCTTTTCCCCACCCCCCCTTCCCCTGGGTTGGCGGCTGCCAGCCCCTCCTAGCCCCTTCCCCCTTCCCCCCATTCACCCTCGCCCCCCCCTTCCCCACTCCCCCCTTCCCCCCCTCCCCGCCGCCAGCCCCCCCCTCCCCCCTTCCCCCCCCGCCAGTCCCCCCCCCTCCTCCCCTTCCGCCAGCCCCTCCCTCCCTCCCCCCTTCCCCCTCCCCCCCTCCCCCCTTCCCCCTCCCCCCTTCCCCCCCCGCCCCCCTTCCCTCCTCCTTTCCCCCCTCTACTCCGCCCCCGCCTCTCCCTCCCTTTCCTCCAGCCCCTCCATCCTCTTCTTCTCCTCCCCTCAACCTTTCTCTCTCTTCAAATTTTTAAAAAAAATCTAGATAAAGAATTAATCAAAAAAATTTGCAAGTACGTGGAAAAAGTTTGTAAGTTTGCTCTTTCTTGCTTTCTTGCTCTTCCTTCCTTGCTCTCTTGATCGTCCTTGCTTTCTTGCTTCAATGAATGAAATGAGGGGAGAATGAATGAAGAAGGAAGACTATATATAAGAAAAATTAGGTTTTCCTCCTCCTCTCCTATTGGCTTTCCATTCCTCCCCTCTCTCCTATTGGCTTTTCATTTATCCCCTCTCCCATTGGCTCCCATTACTCCCCCTCTCCCATTGGACCCCCATCCCTCATCCCAATCTTCCATTAGCCCTCCCCCCATCTATCCATTTCTTCTTCCTTCCCATTGCCACCACTCCCATCCCACATTTCCACCACGTCCCATACTCCTCCCATTTCCCAAAATCCCATATTTCCCCATCTCACCCTCCTCTTTTTCATCCCCTATTAACTCCCTCACTCATTTCACTCCCTTATTATCCTACTCCCCTATTACCTTCCCCTCTCCCATTCCATTCTTCCCTCCCCACTCTCACTTCCACTTCCCATTACTCACTTGCCATTTGAAAACTATTAATATATTATTATACTATTTTTTATACTTATTATCATACACTCCTATTACTTCCCTCTCCCATTCCACTCCTCCCTCCTCACTCCCACTTCCACTTCCCATTACTCACTTGCTATACACATTTGCAAACTATTAATATATTATTATATGATTTTTTATACTATTTGCAAACTTACATGTGGGCAAAATCATAGGTGTCAAAGCGATCCTATTGTGGTCATACAACAACTGTGCTTTTATTCAAGGGCGTATTTATCCTCATCAACAAGCTTATTTACTCAAGGTATGAAGTGCATAATTTGTGCACTAGGTGTTTACTTTGTTGTATCAAAATTGTTTGCCACACACACACATATACACATACCAAGAATTTTCTAATATTATCGCATCTACATTTCTCCGATGGGCACAAAACTTTGTACACGCCTCAACCTAGGTCTTATTGACTTGCATACAAAGTGGTGCACCCATCCCATAAGTACTTGTTCGGATAACACACCTCCAAACGTATTTTATGACGATTGTGCATAACAGTAGGAACAAAATGGTGTATCATGTGAGATCGACTATGCAAAGCATATCCAATGGACACAAGACTTTGCACGTTCCTCAACCTAGGCAGTATTGACTTGTGTGCAAAGTGGCATCCCCATCCGATAAGTACTTGTTTGAAAAATACACCTACGATCGTGTTTTTTGACTATTGTACATGACACCAAGGCCAAAAATGGTATTTAATACTCAATCTACCATGTAAATCATATCCGATGGGCACAATACTTTGCACGTGCCTCAAAAGTGGTGGTATGGTATTCCATGCAAAGTTGAACGCCTCAACCTAGGTGGTATTGAAATGTTATCAAAGAGGCACACCCATCCGATAAGTACTTGGTCAGATAACACACCTAAGGGCGTGTTTTTTTGCGGATGTGCATATCACTTAGGAAAAAATGGTATATAATGCGTGATCGACCATGCAAAGCATATCCGATGGTGACAATACTTTGCATGCTCCTCAATGTAGTTGAAACGAACTTGCGTGCAAAGTGTAGCCCCCATCCGATAAGTACTAGTTTGAATAACACACCTAGGACCGTGTTTCTATATGGTTGGGCATGACACTAAGGCAAAAACGGTGTTTTATGCTTGATCGACAATGCAAAGCATATCCGATGGGCACAATACTTTGCACACACCTTCAACTCGGTGGAATTGACTTACATGCAAAGTGGCATTCCCATCGCATAAGTGCTTGATCAGATAACACACCTAGCAGCCTATTTTTTTACGGATGTGCATGACACTAAGGCAAAAATGGTATTTAATGCTCGATCGACCATGCAAAGCATATCTTTTTTGCTCTAGTGTCATGCACATTCGTAAAAAAAACACGCTTGGCACACCCATTCAATAAGTACTTTTTAGAATATCACACCTAGGACCATGTTTTTTATTGGTTGTCATCCATGACACCAAGGCAAAAATGCTGATTTATGCTTAATCGACAATCCAACGCATATGCGATCATCACACTACTTTGCACACATCTCAACCTACGTATTATTGACTTACATGCAAAGTGGCGTGCCCATCCCATAAGTACTTAGTTGAATAACACATCTAGGACCGCGTTTTTTGACGATTGTGCATGACACTAAGGCCAAAACAGTGTTTAATGCTTGTTCGACAATGCAAAGCATACACGATGGGCACAATACTTTGCACACACCTTCAACTAGGTGTAATTGAGTTACATGCCAAGTGGCACGCCCATCCCATAAGTGCATGATCGGATAACATACCTAGCAGTGTGTTTTTTTACGGATGTGCATGACACTAGAGCAAAAATAGTATTTAATGCTCAATCGACCATGCAAAGGATATCCGATGGGCACAACACTTTTCGTACGCCCCAAACTAGGTGGTCTTGAAATGTTCTCAAAGAGGCACACCCATCCGATAAGTACTTGGTCAAATAACACACCTAAGGGCATGTTTTTTTGCGGATGTCCATATCACTAGGGAAAAAATGGTGTACAATGCGTGATCGACCATGCAAAGCATATCCGATGGTGACAATACTTTGCGCACACCTCAACGTAGTTGAAATTAACTTGCGTGCAAAGTGGAGCCCCCATCCGATAAGTACTTGTTTAATTAACACACTTAGGACCGTGTTTTTTCATGGTTGTGCATGACACTAAGGCAAGAACGGTGTTTTATGCTTGACCGACAATGCAAATCATATGCAACAGGCACAATACTTTGTACACACCTTCAACTAGGTGGAATTGACTTACATGCAAAGTGGCACTCCCATCCCATAAGTGCTTGATCGAATAACATACCTAGCAACGTGTTCTTTTTACGGATGTGCATGACACTAGAGCAAAAATAGTATTTATTGCTCGACCGATCATGCAAAGGATATCTGATGGGCACAACACTTTTTGTACACCTCACCCTAGGTGGTATTGGAATGTTCTCAAAGAGGCACACCCATCCGATAAGTACTTGGTCAGATAACACACCTAAGGGCGTGTTTTTTTGCGGATGTGCATATCACTCGGGAAAAAATGGTGTATAATGCGTGATCGACTATGCAAAGCATATCCGATGGTGACAATACTTTGCACACACCTCAACGTAGTTGAAACAGACTTCCATGCAAAGTGGAGCCCCCATCCGATAAGTACTTGATTGAATAACACACCTAGGACAGTGTTTTTTCATGGTTATGCATGACACTAAGGCAAAAACGGTGTTTTATGCTTGATCGACAATGCAAAGCATATCCGATGGGCACAATACTTTGCACACACCTTCAACTAGGTGGAATCCACTTACATGCAAAGTGGCACACCCATCCCATAAGGGCTTGATCGGATAACATACCTAGCAGCATGTTTTTTTACGGATGTGCATGACACTAGAGCAAAAATAGAATTTAATGCTCGATTGATCATGCAAAGGATATCCGATGGGCACAACACTTTTCATACACCTCAACCTAGGTGGTATTGAAATTTTCTCAAATAGGCACACCCATCCGGTAAGTACTTCGTCAGATAACACACCTAATGGCGTGTTTTTCTGTGGATGTCCATATCACTAGGGAGAAAATGGTGTATAATGCGTGATCGACCATGCAAAGCATATCCAATGGTGACAATACTTTGCACGCACCTCAAGGTAGTTGAAACAGACTTGCATGCAAAGTGGAGCCCCCATCCGATAAGTACTTATTTGAATAACACACCTACGGCCATGTTTTTTGACGGTTGTACATGACACCAAAGCCAAAAACGGCGTATAATGCGTGATCGACCATGCTAATCATATCCGATGGTGACAATACTTTGCACGCACCTCACCGTAGTTGAAACGGACTTGTGTGCAAAGTGGAGCCCCCATCCGATAAGTACTTGTTTGAATAACACACTTAGAACCGTGTTTTTTCATGGTTGTGTATGACACTAAGGCAAAAACGGTGTTTTAGGCTCGATCGACAATGCAAAGCATATCTGATGGGCACAATACTTTGCACAGACCTTCAACTAGGTAGAATTGACTTACATGCAAAGTGGCACTCCCATCCCATAAGTGCTTGATCGGATAACATACCTAGCAGCGTGTTTTTTTACGAATGGGCATGACACTAGAGCAAAAATAGTATTTAATGCTCAATCGATCATGCAAAGGATATCCGATGGGCACAACACTTTTTGTACACCTCAAACTAGGTGGTATTGAAATGCTCTCAATGAGGCACACCCATCCGATAAGTACTTGGTCAGATAACACACCTAATGGCGTGTTTTTTTGCGGATGTGCATATCATTTGGGAAAAAATAGTGTATAATGTGTGATCGACCATGCAAAGCATATCTGATGGTGACAATACTTTGCACGCATCTCAACCTAGTGGAAACGGACTTGCGTACAAACTGGAGCCCCCATCCGATAAGTACTTGTTTGAATAACACACCTAGGACCGTGTTTTTTCATGGTTATGCATGACACTAAGGCAAAAATGGTGTTTTATGCTGGATCGACAATGCAAAGCATATCCGATGGGCACAATACTTTGCACAGACCTTGAACTAGGTGGAATTGACTTACATGCAAAGTGGCACTCCCATCCCATAAGTGCTTGATCGGATAACATACCTAGCAGCGTGTTTTTTTACGGATGTGCATTACACTAGAGCAAAAATAGTATTTAATGCTCGATCGACCATGCAAAGGATATCCGATGGGCACAACACTTTTCATACACCTCAACCTAGGTGGTATTGAAATGTTCTCAAAGAGGCACACCCATCCGATAAGTACTTGGTCAGATAACACACCTAAGGGCGTGTTTTTTTGCGGATTTGCATATCACTAGGGAAAAAATGGTGTATAATGCGTGATCGACCATCCAAAGCATATCGGATGGTGACAATACTTTGCAGGATCGTCAAGGTAGTTGAAAGGACTTGCGTGCAAAGTGGAGCCCCCATTCGATAAGTACTTATTTGAATAACACACCTATGGCCGTGTTTTTATATCGTTGTGCATGACACCAAGGTAAAAACGGTGTTTTATGCTTGATCGACAATGCAAAGCATATCCGATGGGCACAATACTTTGCACACACCTTCAACTAGGTGGAATTGACTTACATGCAAAGTGGCATGCCCATCCCATAAGTGCTTGATCGGATAACATACCTAGCAGCGTGTTTTTTTACGGATGTGCATGACACTAGAGCAAAAGTAGTATTTCATGCTCGATCGACCATGCAAAGGATATCCGATGGGCACAACACTTTTCATACACCTCAACCTAGGTGGTATTGAAATGTTCTCAAAGAGGCACACCCATCCGATAAGTACTTGGTCAGATAACACACCTAAGGGCGTGTTTTTTTGCGGATTTGCATATCACTAGGGAAAAAATGGTGTATAATGCGTGATCGACCATCCAAAGCATATCGAATGGTGACAATACTTTGCAGGATCATCAAGGTAGTTGAAAGGACTTGCGTGCAAAGTGGAGCCCCCATCCGATAAGTACTTATTTGAATAACACACCTATGGCCGTGTTTTTATATCGTTGTGAATGACACCAAGGTAAAAACGGTGTTTTATGCTTGATCGACAATGCAAAGCATATCCGATGGGCACAATACTTTGCACACAACTTCAACTAGGTGGAATTGACTTACATGCAAAGTGGCATGCCCATCCCATAAGTGCTTGATCGGATAACATACGTAGCAGCGTGTTTTCTTATGGATGTGCATGACACTAGAGCAAAAATAGTATTTAATGCTCGATCGACCATGCAAAGGATATCCGATGGGCACAACACTTTTCGTGCACCTCAACCTAGGTGGTATTTAGATGTTCTCAAAGAGGCACACCCATCCGATAAGTACTTGGTTAGATAACACACCTAAGGGCGTGTTTTTTTGCGGATGTGCATACCACTAGGGAAAAAACGGTGTATAATGCATGATCGACCATGCAAATCATATCCGATGGTGAAAATACTTTGCACACACCTCAACGTAGTTGAAACGGACATGCGTCCAAAGTGGAGTCCCCATCCGATAAGTACTTGTTTGATTAACACACCTAGGACCCATGCGTGCAAAGTGGAGCCCCCATTCGATAAGTACTTGGTCAGATAACACACCTAATGGCGTGTTTTTTGGCGGATGTCCATATCACTAGGGAAGAAATGGTGTATAATGCGTGATCGACCATGCAAAGCATATCCGATGGTGACAATACTTTGCACACACCTCAACGTAGTTGAAACGGACTTGCGTGCAAAGTGGAGCCCCCATCCGATAAGTACTTATTTGAATAACACACCTACGGCCATTTTTTTATATGGTTGTGCATGACACAAAGGCAAAAACGGCGTTTTATGGTTGATCGACAATGCAAAGCATATCTGATGGACACAATACTTTGCACACACATTAAACTAGGTGGAATTGACTTACATGCATAGTGGCATTCCCATCGCATAAGTACTTGATCGGATAACACACCTAGCAGCGTGTTTTTTTACGGATGTGCATGACACTAAGGCAAAAATGGTATTTAATGCTCGATCGACCATGCAAAGCATATCCGATGGGCACAATAATTTTCCTACACCTTAACCTAGGTGGTATTGAAATGTTCTCAAAGAGGCACACCCATCCGATACGTACTTGGTCAGATAACATACCTAAGGGCATGTTTTTTTGCGGATGTGTATATCACTACGGGAAAAACGTTGTATAATGCAAAATTGGCCATGCAGAGCATATCCAATGATGACAATACTTTGCATGCATCTCAACCTAGTTGAAACAGACTTGTGTGCAAACTGGAGCCCCCATCCGATAAGTACTTGTTTGATTAACACACTTAGGACCATGTTTTTTCATGGTTGTGCATGACACTAAGGCAAAAACGGTGTTTTATGCTTGATCGACAATGCAAAGAATATTCGATGGGCAAAATAATTTGCACACACCTTCAACTAGGTGTAATTGACTTACATGCAAAGTGGCATGCCCATCCCATAAGTGCTTGATCGGATAACATACCTAGCAGCGTGTTTTTTTACGGATGTGCATGACACTAGAGCAAAAATAGTATTTAATGCTCGATCGACCATGCAAAGGATATCCGATGGGCACAACACTTTTCGTATGCCTCAACCTAGGTGGTATTTAAATGTTCTCAAATACGCACACCCATCTGATAAGTACTTGGTCAGATAACACACCTAAGGGCGTGTTTTTTTGCGGATGTGCATATCTCCAGGGAAAAAATGGTGTATAATGCGTGATCGACCATGCAAAGCATATCCGATGGTGACAATACTTTGCACCCACCTCAATGTAGTTGAAATGGACTTGTGTGCAAAGTGGAGCCCCCATCCGATAAGTACTTATTTGAATAACACACCTACGGCCGTGTTTTTATATGGTTGTGCATGACACTAAGGCGAAAACGGTGTTGTATGCTTGATCAACAATGCAAAGCATATCCGATGGGCACAAAACTTTGCACACACCTTCAACTAGGTGGAATTGACCTACATGCAAAGTGGCACGCCCATCCCATAAGTGCTTGATCGGATAACATACCTAGTAGCGTGTTTTTTTACGGATGTGCATGACACTAGAGCAAAAATAGTATTTAATGCTCGATCGACCATGCAAAGGATATCCGATGGGAACAACACTTTTTGTACACCTCAACCTAGGTGGTATTCAAATTTTCTCAAAGAGGCACACCCATCCGATAAGTACTTGGTCAGATAACACACCAAAGGGCATGTTTTTTTGCGGATGTGCATACCACTAGGGAGAACACGGTGTATAATGCGTGATCGACAATGCAAATCATATCTGATGGTAACAATACCTTGCACACACCTCAAGGTAGTTGAAACGGACTTGTGTGCAAAGTGGAGCCCCCATCCGATAAGTACTTGTTTGAATAACACACCTAGGACCGTGTTTTTTCATGGTTGTGCATGACACTAAGGCAAAAACGGTGTTTTATGCTTGATCGACAATCAAAAGCATATCCGATGGGCACAATACTTTGCACAAACCTTCAACTAGGTGGAATTGACTTATGTGCAAAGTGGGAGGCCCATCCCATAAGTGCTTGATCGGATAACATACCTAGCAGCGTGTTTTTTTACGGATGTGCATGACACTAGAGCAAAAATAGTAATTTAATGCTCGATCGACCATGCAAAGGATATCCGGTGCGCAAAAAACTTTTCATACACCTCAACCTAGGTGGTATTGAAATTTTCTCAAAGAGGCACACCCATCCGAATAGTACTTGGTCAGATAACACACCTAAGGGCGTGTTTTTTTGCGGATGTGCATATCACTAGGGAAAAAATGGTGTATAATGCGTGATCGACCATGCAAAGCATATCAGATGGTGACAATACTTTGCACGATCCTCAAGCTAGTTGAAAGGGACTTGCGTGCAAAGTGGAGCCCCCATCCGATAAGTACTTATTTGAATAACACACCTACGACCGTGTTTTTATATGGTTGTGCATGACACTAAGGCAAAAACGGTGTTTTATGCTTGATCGACAATGCAAAGCATATCCGATGGGCACAATACTTTGCACACACCTTCAACTAGGTGGAATTGACTTACATGCAAAGTGGCATGCCCATACCATAAGTGCTTGATCGGATAACATACGTAGCAGCGTGTTTTTTTACGGATGTGCATGACACTAGAGCAAAAATAGTATTTAATGCTCGATCGACCATGCAAAGGATATCCGATGGGCACAACACTTTTCGTGCACCTCAACCTAGGTGGTATTTAGATGTTCTCAAAGAGGCACACCCATCCGATAAGTACTTGGTTAGATAACACACCTAAGGGCGTGTTTTTTTGCAGATGTGCATACCACTAGGGAAAAAATGGTGTATAATGCATGATCGACCATGCAAATCATATCCGATGGTGAAAATACTTTGCACACACCTCAACGTAGTTGAAACGGACGTGCGTCCAAAGTGGAGTCCCCATCCGATAAGTACTTGTTTGATTAACACACCTAGGACCCATGCGTGCAAAGTGGAGCCCCCATCCGAAAAGTACTTGGTCAGATAACACACTTAATGGCGTGTTTTTTGGCGGATGTCCATATCACTAGGGAAGAAATGGTGTATAATGCGTGATCGACCATGCAAAGCATATCCGATGGTGACAATACTTTGCACGCACCTCAACGTAGTTGAAACAGACTTGCGTGCAAAGTGGAACCCCCATCCGATATGCACTTATTTGAATAACACACCTACGGCCGTGTTTTTATATGGTTGTGCATGACACTAAGGCAAAAACGGTGTTTTATGCTTGATCGACAATGCAAAGCATATCCGATGGGCACAATACTTTGCACACACCTTCAACTAGGTGGAATTGACTTACATGAAAAGTGGCACGCCCATTGCATAAGTGCTTGATTGGATAACACATCTAGCAGCGTGTTTTTTTACGGATGTACATGACACTAGAGCAAAAATAGTAGTTAATGCTCGATCGACCATGCAAAGCATATCCGATGGCCACAATACTTTTCGTACACCTCAACCTAGGTTATATTGAAATGTTCTCAAAGAGGCACACCCATCCGATAAGTACTTGGTCCGATAACATACCTAAGGGCGTGTTTTTTTGCGGATGTGCATACCACTAGGGAAAAAATGGTGTATAATGCGTGATCGACCATGCAAATGATATTCGATGGTGACAATACTTTGCACACACCTCAACGTAGTTGAAACGGACATGTGTGCAAAGTGGAGCCCCCATCCAATAAGTACTTGTTTGATTAACACACCTAGGACCGTGTTTTTTTATGGTTAAGCATGAAACTAAGGCAAAAACGGTGTTTTATGCTTGATCGACAATGCAAAGCATATCCAATGGGCACAATACTTTGCACACACCTTCAACTAGGTGGAATTGAATTACATGCAAAGTGGCACACCCATCCCATAAGTGCTTCATCGGATAACATACCTAGCAGCATGTTTTTTTTACAGATGTGCATGACACGAGCAAAAATAGTATTTAATGCTCGATCCACCATGCAAAGGATATTCGATGGGCACAATACTTTTCCTACACAACCACGTAGGTGGTATTGAAATGTTCTCAAAGAGGCACACCCATCCGATATGTACTTGGTCAGATATAACACACCTAAGGGAGTGTTTTTTTACGGATGTCCATACCACTAGGGAAAAAACGGTGTATAATACGTGATCGACAATGCAAATCATATCCGATGGTGACAATACTTTGTACACACCTCAACGTAGGTTAAACGGACTTACGTACAAAGTGGAGCCCCCATCTGATAAGTACTTGTTTGAATAACACACCTAGGACCGTGTTTTTTCATGGTTGTGCATGACACTAAGGCAAAAACGGTGTTTTATGCTTGATCGGCAATGCGAAGCATATCCGATGGGAACAATAACTTGCACACACCTTGAACTAGATGGAATTGACTTACATTCAAAGTGGCACGCCCATCCCATAAGTGCTTGATCGAAGAACATACCTAGCAGCGTGTTTTTTTACGGATGTGCATGACACTAGAGCAGAAATAGTATATTTAATGCTCGATCGACCATGCAAAGGATATCTGATGGGCACAACACTTTCCATACACCTCAACCTAGGTGGTATTGAAATGTTCTCAAAGAGGCACACCCATCTGATAAGTACTTGGTCAAATAACACATCTAAGGGCGTGTTTTTTTGCGGATGTGCATATCACTAGGGAAAAATGGTGTATAATGTGTGATCGACCATGCAAAGCATATCCGATGGTGACAGTACTTTGCACGATCCTCAAGGTAGTTGAAAGGGACTTGCATGCAAAGTGGAGCCCCCATCCGATAATTACTTATTTGAATAACAGACCTACGGCCGTGTTTTTATATGGTTGTGGATGACACTAAGGCAAAAACGGTGTTTTATGCTTGATCGACAATGCAAAGCATATCCGATGGGCACAATACTTTGCACACACCTTCAAATAGGTGGAATTGACTTACATGCAAAGTGGCACGCCCATTGCATAAGTGCTTGATCGGATAACACATCTAGCAGCGTGTTTTTTTACTGATATGCATGAAGCTAGAGCAACAATAGTAGTTAATGCTCGATCGACCATGCAAATCATATCCGATGGGCACAATACTTTTCGTACAACTCAACCTAGGTGGTATTGAAATGTTCTCAAAGAGGCACAACCATCCGATAAGTACTTGGTCCGATAACATACCTAAGGGCGTGTTTTTTTGCGGATGTGCATACCACTAGGGAAAAAATGGTGTATAATGCGTGATCGACCATGCAAATGATATCGGATGGTGACAATACTTTGCACACACCTCAGCGTAGTTGAAACAGACATGCGTGCAAAGTGGAGCCCCCATCCGATAAGTACTTGTTTGATTAACACACCTAGGACCGTGTTTTTTTATGGTTGTGCATGAAACTAAGGCAAAAACGGACATGCGTGCAAAGTGGAGCCCCCATCCGATAAGTACTTAGTCAGATAACATACCTAATGGCGTATTTTTTGGCGGATGTCCATATCACTAGGGAAAAAATGGTGTATAATGCGTGATTGACCATGCAAAGCATATCCGATGGTGACAATACTTTGCACGCACCTCAACGTAGTTGAAACAGACTTGCGTGCAAAGTGGAACCCCCATCCGATAAGTACTTATTTGAATAACACACCTACAACTGTGTTTTTATATGGTTGTGCATGACACTAAGGCAAAAACAGTGTTTTATGCTTGATCGACAATGCAAAGAATATCTGATGGGCACAATACTTTGCACACACCTTCAACTAGGTGGAATTGACTTACATGCAAAGTGGGACGCCCGTCCCATAAGTGCTTGATCGGATAACATACGTAGCAGTGTGTTTTTTTACAGATGTGCATGACACTAGAGCAAAAATAGTATTTAATGCTCGATCGACCATGCAAAGGATATCCGATGGGCACAACACTTTTCGTGCACCTCAACCTAGGTGGTATTGAAATGTTCTCAAAGAGGCACACCCATCCGATAAGTACTTGGCTAGATAACACACCTAAGGGCGTGTTTTTTTGCGGATGTGCATACCACTTGATGCTCACAAGAGCTCATAAGTGATCCTCATTGGCAATCTATACAATATTGTCACATGGACCACAACCATATGTATAAAGGTGTCATCATTCTTTGATGTTGCATCCCACTTGGATTCTTTGCTCCCTCTCATTGAGAGCATGCATCGAAAGACAGGATCATTGTAAGAATCATATTGAAAACAAGGACTTTTGAATGAAAGAGCAATTAAAAATATTTATATTATAATATATAATATAATTATTATAATCATCGAGGGAACAATCCCTTCTCCAAGGGAACAATCCCTTCCCCGATCATTGAGAATCTTAGTGCTGAAAATAAATCTCATGAATGGATAAGATATTGGCATATTACGTGAATATCAATAGTCATTATCATGGTCGTATGCCAAGAAAATCACCGAGTGTTATGCTAGGAGAAATTCAAAGTCTCATCATCTTTTGGAGATTTATTTGATCTTGGAGGTGCATAAAAGGCCACTTTGTTATAAGTGATCAAGCTCAAGGAGAATACACTCCAGATGATAGTAGATGTTATCAACCATAGCCAAAAGCTTTTGCTTACATTGCAATTGGAACAATGTCAAGGATGATGATGTGGAAGCTTGGTAAGTCTTTAATAAAAGAGATCCCATAATCATACTTTGCCTGGACAATGAATGGACCACGCCAATTTGCTAGAGTGAAGCAAAGAATGATAGATGCAAGCCCAATAATAAGGTGATGCTCACAAGAGCTCATAAGTGATCCTCATTGGCAATCTATACAATATTGTCACATGGACCACAGCCATATGTATAAAGGTATAATCATTCTTTGATGTTGCATCCCACTTGGATTCTTTGCTCCCTCTCATTGGGAACATGCATCGAAAGATAGGATCATTGTAAGAATCATATTGAAAACAAGGAATTTTGAATGAAAGAGCAATTAAAAATATTTATATGATAATATATAATATAATTATTATAATCATTGAGATCCTTCCCCAAATAGTTATAATTCAAGGGAACAATCCCTTCCCCGATCATTGAGAATCTTAGTGCCGAAACTGAATCTCACGAATGGATAAGATATTGGCATATTACGTGAATGTCAATAGTCATAATCATGGTCGTATGCCAAGAAAATCATCGAGTGCTGTGCTAGGAGAAATTCAAAGTCTCATCGTCTTTTGGTGATTTATTTGATCTTGGAGGCAGAGAATAGGCCACTTTGTTATAAGTGATCAAGCTCAAGGAGCATACACTCCAGATGATAGTAGATGTTATCAACCATAGCCAAAAGCTTTTGCTTACATTGCAATTGGAACAATGTCAATTATGATGATGTGGAAGCTTGGTAGGTCTTCAATAAAAGAGATCCCATAATCATACTTTGCCTGGACAATGAATGGACCATGCCAATTTGCTAGAGTGAAGCAAAGAATGATAGATGCAAGCCCTTTGGTCAATTCCCTCGATAAAATTGCAATGAACATATCGGAAAACATAAATGATCGCAGCTACTCATCACTATTACCTAATTTTCTAGGTCTAACGAGTTCCAGTTTTGGTAGGCATTGTTCTCTATCCAATCGCGGTGCTTGGTGGTTGCAAGCTTCTAAACACATAATTAGTGTGTGTGCTTCCTTCACAAGGTTCATTTCGTGTGGTAGACGTGGATATAGCCTTAGTGATTCATGCACTATCGCACGTAAATATTGGATGTGCTTCAGCTCATCGAATGAGAACACGATTAAATCTCGTTCCTCTAACACAATTGAACATCAAAGCTGCAAAAGATGCAAATATATCTGATAAAAAGGCATAGTAAATAGTAATTGTGACAAAAAATTCTGGAGAGTTTTGGACACCAAAGCTCGAATGAAAAAAGGAAGCATGGCAACAACTATAAATTGAGCGGGTGTTATATATATAGTTTGATTGGTTGTAATATACTCGAGTGACATAATATTCTTCTCTATCTAAATAGTAGTACTACCAAATTTACTAATGAATCGTCCTAACAATCAGATTTACTAATAATAATCTCTTACTTGACAGCCAATTTTTTGTAAGCTTCCTTGATTTGTTGATCATAGAGTAGTGCAGATGATTGTTGATTGCCACAAGCTTGACACCAAATACATTCAAAGTCTCCTCGGTGACACCTACACATCAGGCAAGACATACAACAAAAAACTCCAAACTTGAGTATGGGCATGGGCAATATTGTATTAGTTCATGTGATCTCAGCATGTAATATAACAACCATGATGGCGGTGTGAGATATAACAACCATGATCTTAGCATGATTAGAGAAGTGATCTCAGCATGGGCAATATTGTATTAGCTCATGTGTCTACTATGGGTCACCTTGATGCTTGTAGCATACTCGCCAAGGCCCTTCTCTCACCATGCGTTTTCATTGTTTTAGCTTGCTTTGCTCAACCTTTCTCTACCTATCCAAAGCCAACCACCTCCAATATCTAGATCTTGCCATACGGATTGCCTGCTTAACCCGTAGCCTTCCAAGATCTTTTGGCTACACTCCAGCCATGCTCAATAGCCTAGAACAGCTCGTTCATAGAGTCAGCCTTGATCAATCCGCTTCTTGCATCATCGCAAACCCCTACCTAGCTTGGATTCAAGATGTGGCCAATAAGCATGGGATTCCCAAAATCGAATATTGGATGTCCAATGCGACATCATACTTGATGGCTCAAACTCCTCCCATTGCCATGGAACCTTTTGTAAGCTCAATCAAGCTCTAGTCCCACTCCAAATTCATCGTCCATTAAGAGAGTGAAGGGAAAGCAACTCCAGGCTCCTCTCGAACCTATCAGATCAGGCGAGATTAGCAACTACACCGCACATAGGAAACCGTTTGTGTCTTCATCAGTCTGTCAAGGCTTACCATCCTGTCCATTCTCCTAATTTATTTGGCCCTCCATTCGAATGCCACAGAGGTAAACCTTGATAAAGCTCACTAACACGACCCCAGCACTCCTGAAACCTCTAATCTGCAAGCAAACACAAGAACACACCAAATGTGAGGAATCTGAGTAGGTTGCTCACCACCCAACCATGACATCTATGGGATGTGATTAGCAGATGTCCCCTCCAAGCCACAAGCTGAGCTACTGGTACAAACTACCAACTAGATCCTAACTAGCCTGGTGTCCCATACCACCAAGTGGCACTGTGAAGCCTCAGATCTGCTGCTGGGCCTTGGGCTATGCTATGATGCAGGCACGCGTCTGTGACCTCGGGGGGGTCACTATGTATAAACCCTCTATATCACGTGCGTTCAAGGCCTATATTTAAAGTCCCTTATCTGTAAAAAATTTTATTAATAAAATGTACCCCTTTTCTATACAAATCTGTAAATTTTTTTCAAAACTATTTTAAATAGTCCCTTATGTATATTTATTTCTGTAAATTTTAGAAATAAGAAAAATCCTTCTGTTGAACTCACGTGATAGGGTTACATATGATGAGTGACCCCCCCGAGTCCGCGACTCAATCCAGGATCAGAACTAGCACTTGGGAATAAGACTTTCTCCCATCGACTCTTTGAGAACTGAACCTCTAGTCCCCTTATATAGACTCGGGTCCCAAGCACCAAAAATAGTGAAGACCCCTAATTGGTTTGTACCCTTGCCACTTGACCCAAGAATCAAGCCTACCTAACTCTAAGCCTCCCTAGGCTACCTGAGCTAGTCTTGTGTATACCAATCCGTGCACATGACATACTTCCCCTCTAAGAGCTCACTCCTGAGCTCACTAAAAAACCCGGGAATTTCCTCTAGAGGTTCTGTAAGGTCTCCCATGTTGAATCCTCCTCAACATGATCCTTCCACTTGATCTTGTATTCTGTGATAGTTCTATTACGAATCTGTTTTTCACGAAATTCAAGAATACACTTAGGTTTGTGTGGAAAAAAAGTCAAATACGTAACTTCTATTATCTCTTGAGGGAGCACAAGTTGATCATCCGCACCAAGTAACTCTTTCAGTCTACTGACATGAAATACTAGATGTACTCTAACATCAGGAGGCAATTCTAGTCTATTTGCAATTGGTCCAATTCTTTTAATAACCTTGAATGGACTATAGTATCTGGGGGATAACTTCGGAACCAAACCAGTACTTAAGCTCTTGGATTCCTTGGGAATTCACAAATATAGCATCGTTCCTTTAGAGAACTTTCTAGGTGAATGATGTCTATTAGCATAAAACTTGTCCCGATCTTGGTGCTTCTAATAGACTCGTTGGCAAACTGCAACATTTCTTGCATGTCTTGGAAGAATGTCATTACAACATCATTTTGGATTCCCTTTAACCCAACCATAACTGGTGACTTAGGTTGAAATCTGTACATAAGGATAAAAGGACTGTACCTAGTACTCAAATGCTTTGCATTGTTATAAGCAAATTCTATCATAGGTAAATAATCTTTCCATGAAGATTGTCTCTTAGAAACATATGCCCGAAGCATATCTTCAACCAATTGGCTGACCTTCTCTATACTGCCATCAGATTGTGCATGATCTGAGGAACTCATACTTAGAGTAGTTTCCAACTTCTCAAAAACAAGTGTCCAAAAGTTACTTGTAAACTTCGAGTCCCTGTTACTGACTATGTCAGAGGGCAAACCATATAGCTTAAACAAGTGGTCCACAAACTCGTGAACTAGTTGAACAACTGAAATAGTTATTCTAGTAGGTAAGAATCTAGCCATTTTTGTCAAAGAGTCCACTATAACCCAAATGGAGTCATGACCCTTGCACGTTCTTGGCAAACCGGTAATAAAATCCATGGAAATACTTTCCCATTTATTACTCGGGATTCGCAATGGCTATAATAAACCTACGCTTCTAAGGCATTCTACCTTAGTAACTTGACAAACTCAGTAACCTACCACATAGTTTTCAATAAATGCACGCATCTTAGGCCAATAAAAAGTATGCTTCACAAGAGATAGAGTCTGATGTATAGTTGGATGTCCAGCACTAGGAGCATCATCACACTCCTAGAGAATCTTGGATTGAAGATCCAAAACATCACACATATCTTTCCATTCTAGAACAACAAGCCATTCCTAATCATCCATTGACCTCCCACCGCCTGTACCGTAGGTGGCACAATCCTTGAGTCCTCGTCAACCATGGAGCTCCCATCTTGGACTCTCTACCAATAAGAATTGAAATGACTATCAATTGTGCAAATCCCTCTCAAGGATGGTTTGAGGGTATTTCTGTAAATGACATAGCAACATTTACAAACTTGACTCGACTTAAGGCATCCGCCACACTATTCAGTGAACCCTTTTGATAACATATTTCAAAATCAAAATCTTATTAATTCTACCCATCTAGCCTTCCATCCTCGCAATTGAGACCCATCACACACATGATTGACTGATGATCGGTCAATACAAGAAACTTCAAACCATACAAGTAGTGTCTCCAAAACTTTAGAGCATACACAACCGCATAGAGTTCTTTTTCTAGTGTGGGCCAACGATATTGGGTGTCATCTTGCTTCTTACTCTCAAAAGCTATAGGTTCACCCTCTTGGAATGAAGCTGCCCCAATCGTAAAATCACTCGCATCGGCCTCTAAAACATAAGGCCGGGTAGGATCGAGTAATGCAAGAATGGGTGCTTCCTTAATAGTTAACTTCAAGGTTTCAAAATCCTTGTTCAATGCATCATTCCAAGAGATCGACTGGGTAGAGATGCATCCATGACCTTTCAATATGTTTGTCAGGGGTGCCGTGATGTGTGAATAATCACACAGAGACTTCTGTAGAAATACCGTGAATCCTATGAAAGAATGAAGTTGTTTCACAGTCTGAGGGATAGGCCATTCTAAAACCTTCTGGATACAATCGAGATCAATGCTAATACCTTTAGAAGAAATCTTGTGTCCGAAGTAAATGATCTCTTTCATAAAGAAGTCATATTTACTCATCTTGGCATAAAGCTTATTCTGTCTTAGTATAACTAAGACAATCCGGAGGTGTCCAATGTGATCCTCTAGCATTTGGATGTATACCAAATGTCATCTAAGAACACGACAACAAATTTGCCCATAAAATTTCGGAACAAATCGTTCATCATTTGCTGGAAGGTGGCAGGAGCATTGGTCAAACCAAAAGGTAATACAAGAAACTCGTAGTGGCCATACCTAGTTTGGAATGCAGTTCTATCTATGTGTTTAGCATAGATACGGATTTGATGATAACCCGTACGCAAATCAATCTTAGTGAAATGCTTCGCTCCGGCCAAACGGTCTATCAAATCATCGGAACGAGGAAGAGGGTATCCATTCTTAATTGTCACTTTATTCAATCGTTTATAATCTATACACATTCGAAGTATCTTTCTTCTTTCTTAAGAGGACAGATGCTCCCCAAGGTGATTTTCTTGGGTGAAAAGAGCCCATATTCAGATAATCCTGTAGCTGTGAAGCTAACTCATCCTCCTCAAGCTGCCTCATCGTATAAGGTGGAACATTAATAGATTGAGCCCAAGGTACTAAATCGATGCGATGGTCTATTGCACATTCTGAAGGTAAACCTTCCGGCAATTGAGCAGGGAATACATCCATGAAATCATCTAACAACGTTCTTAATTCACACTATTCAAACACACTTAAATCATTCTTGTTATTAACAAAGACAATAAATGAAGAAAACGAAAATAAAACACACTGATACACATCATAATCATTAGGGGAGAATTGGGGTCTCAAAAGGGCCTCATAAGGAATGGATTAGGGAATGCTTAGTGGGCTAATGTAAGGGGCTTGGAGGGTCCCAAAGAGGCCTAACTAGCCCAACCTAGGTGGGTTAAGCTCACATTTGATCCCACCTCTCCCCCCATCAATGAGGGGAGGGGGCCACTTTCTGAAATTTGAATTTGAAATTTCTGATGTCCCTCCCTCCCTCCCTCTCTCTCCCGCCCTCTCTCTCCCTCCCTCCTCCCTCCCTCCCTCCCTCCTCCTCCCTCTCCCTCTCCCTCCCTCCCTCTGCCTCCTCCCCTCCCCTCCTCTGTCTTGCTCCTCCTCCTCCCTCCTCCCTCTCCCCTCGTCCTCCTCCTTCTGGCTCCTCCTCCCTCCTTCCTCTCCCCTCCTTCTCCAGCCGCCTAGGCTCCCTCTCCTCTACTCCTCCCTCCTCTAGAATCTCTCCCCTCGTCCTCCCTCCTGTAGCAACTCTCCCCTCCTCCCTCCTCCCTCTCTCATCCTCCTCCTCCTTCTGGCTTCTCCTCCCTCCTTCCTCTTCCCTCCTTCTGCAGACACCTAGGCTCCCTCTCCTCTGCTTCTCCCTCCTGCAGAATCTCTCCCCTCCTCCTCCCTCCTGTAGCATCTCTCCCCCCCTCCTCCCTTCTGCAGCAACTCCTTCCTTCCCTTCTACACCTGTCGCTCTACTCTCCTCCTCCTCTTCCTCTTTCCCTCATTTTCTTCTCCTCCTCCCTCTTCCTTGCTACTCTCTCCCTCTCATTGCTCCATCTTTGCCAACTCTTCCCTACATTTTAGTCTGCATCACTGATACCTCTCTTTGAGTACACATGGCACCATTCGAGGACATATCCAACAAGTACCACGTGAACCTACAACTGGAGGTAGAATATGCAAGCACACGCTCTTTGGGATATAGTGGAACTCCTCAAAGTGTGGTCCACAATCTTTGATTGCAAGGGAAGAAGCATCTTGACCTTTGGGTGGATGGAAACTTGGAACGAGTATAAAAGTTAAAGGGAACAACTTTGGGACTCAAGGAGAGGAAAAGACAATTGCAATCTATGGATGTATTGTCAACCAATAGTGTTGCATTCTTTCCACTAAGACTCATTTGTACTCTACTTTAGGAATTTCATGAAGGATGTGATGGGAACAATGGAAATGGATGATAGTGATCCTTCATATGTTCTAAAGAGTTTAATAAAGCCAAGTGATGTCATGGAAGTGTTGAAGGACCCTAGATAAAAAGGGCTACGTAAACAAGTTGCTAGTGAGGTAATGAAGGATTTCAAGGGCCTCGTGCAAGCAAAGGAGGTGCTTGGAGCTTGTGATGCTACTGGTGTAAGTCGTGAAGCTTACAACTCTTTTTTTAAAATTTTCAAGTATGCTATGGAGGAAAAGTATAAGTTATCTACAATGCCATTGCCAACACCATGGTCTATAAGGCTTGCAGGTCAAGAAACAAACCAATGTGCTAGACAAAAGCTTAGAGGATACCATTGTATAAGTGGCACAATGTCTTGGAAGAGTAAAAAGACATCTGGCATCGAAACATTTGAGATGAATGCTTTCAATAATGTTTACGTGGATGTAGAGAATTTGTAGAGAGCCATGGTCAAATTCTATGGGATGAGAGAAGAAGGTAAAAGAAATTCCCTCTTCATATTCAACTTTATTTCTTCTCATTTCTATACCCTTACTGTATTTCTCTTTCATTGTACAGATGGCAAGTTAGTATTTGTTATAAAAATGGATGAAGCTCAGTTGGTAAAAGAGCACAAGCTAGAGAGGGTGAGCATTTGTATTATGAATGATGCCTTGCATTTTGCTCAAGGGGATGAGGAAGTTGAGCAAGGTTTCTCAGTCCAATCTAAGAAGGACATATGGTGGCTTGCAGCCTTTGAGACCCCAAAGGAGGGCCACGAGACATTGAAGTGGGTTTTAGAGAGAACCGGCATCCTGTCGATTATTTGAAGACTAGAGACAAGGCAAACATTAATAGTGGATGGGCAAGGAACGTTTCAAGTTGAATGGAATCTAGCTGGTGATTTGAAGACCCTCAAGTGCTTGTATGGTTGTGATACAGGTGCAGATGCAAAATGGACATGCTTGTGTTGCACCCACTCTCAGAAGATACAAAAGGGACGCCTATAGTGGGAAAATGTCATCCTTTCCTGCAACCAAAGTACAAACCGTGATCGTCACAAAAAGGATCCTAAATGGGACCCCATTCTACCAATTCCATTGGAGCGGGTACACGTGTGTACTTTCCATGCTGAACTATGTATACTTGATAAGTTACTCTATCTCCATCTAGTTTATGCATGGAATTTGAGGCCACAGCAAGTATCTACATAATGCATTGCAAAAGCTGAAGAACTACTCTCACTAATGGGACTTCACAGAGGCAATGTGAAGCTTAAGCAGGACAAGAAACAATCAAGAAAGACAAAAAATTTTCTTGCTAAAGTGTCCATGGGTGGAGGAAAGGCAAGGAGGTTCTTGTCCAACCACAATGCTGATAAAGAAAAATATACATTGGCTCAAAGCACCCTAGGTTGGGGGTACTAGAAAGCTTTGTGTGAGTGCACTACAAATCAAGCTTCACATCCCTAAATTTGTACTTTGAGAGCAAAACTGTAGAACAAAGCTTAATGCATTTATAAAGTTGATTAGACAAGGTCAAATAGATGAGCTTTATTATGAGAGATTCATGACATCATTGGGAGAATTCATATCATTGATGGTAGAAGCATGGGGGGAGTCACATATTATGCATTACATGGTAATCCTCCTTAGGTTGAAATTTTGTGCTTTAAACTTGAGTCATTTTATGTTTCTAATACAATGTTTTTGTTTACAGCATATTCTTTATGCACATGCATCATGGTCTGTGGAGCGATGGGGCCCTTTGTCCATTTGGAATACTCAAGGAATGGAGAAATCACACTACAGAGCAAAGGCAACATGCTTCAAGAATACAAGGCATGGGGGTGGTATCGCACGAAGCAATGCACTACACGAAATGTTCGATTGGTTTTATAGATGTCTCGAGGCTAGGACTCTCAAGCGCAATAAGGTAGAGGTCTCAAGTCTTGCAAAAGCAGTTCAACATGTCAAGAAGACAACGAGATGTGCTGCTTAGAAGTCCTCAATAGGGAGCCAAGGGGTTGCGCTTTGGTTACAACGTAGAGTTGGAGAGGGGAGGTGTTGGGTCCTAAGAGAGCCCCAAATCTAAAATGTTTGATGAATAAAGTTAACACTATTTTGAGTCAATTATAGATCCCAAAATTCACGAATTTGTTTGGAAATTGTAGAATTGCATGTGCGACATGGCAGGGCGGAGGGGTGAGTGGGTTGGGAGGGAGGGTGGTGAAGATTAAGTATTACCAAACTGGTGATGACAAAAGACTAGGGAGGAGGGGGTGCACTCCAAAAACCTTAATTTAAAAGAAAAACCCTAAAGGCTTTAAAAAAGAATATATAAAGCAATTCAAAACCCTAAAATCTCTCATTTCTATGGCATGAGTTAATCAAACTGCTACACCCACTGGACGCTGTTTAGATGCTACCCGTTGTCCTCCTCACATGTATAAAAGGTACATCTGTATTCATATAAAATAAAATTGTTTATACAATAACGCTTCAGAGCCTTTCTCTCTTCTCTAAAACACTGAGAACATCGGGCTTTTAATTCCCAACTACACTCCTAGCTCTAAACCTAATCAATAAAGAGTCAACACTATTGTCGTTGCTGACCAGGGACATGGCTGGTGTCGTCAATGCCATACCTTGAAAATTGGTTCCAAAGGCATTGAGGTCAGCCATGTGGTTCACCAAAATGACCTTGTCAGCATTGTGATTGATGTCAGCATGACCAATCACTCGTGACAAGGCCTTGCACTTCAGTTGAATCATCTGCTCCCAAGAACCTAGTTTCTTACATAGTTGTGTCCACCTCGTATCCACATAGGACACCAAGAGCTTTATCCTCCCGGAGACCAAACATAACCTCTATGTCATGGAGAAAGAGGTATTGTTCTCCATCGACAAGAAGGGGAGAAAGAAACCATATCATTGTTGTGGGGTCAACGGAGCTAGTGCCCGAGGTGGATGGAATTTGAGAAGTAGCATGCGGTTCAGGAGGTCGCTGGAGCACTTCTAGGGCCAATGCAACTTCCTGCTCCTTAGCTTCTTCATCTATGGGCTCTTCATTGTAGATGTTGGGCTCATCTACAGAAATAAGAGGATCAGAAAGGGCAGGTGCAGGGTTTGGGCTTGAGGTCAAGGCCTCCTCTTCCATTTGTCCCTCCTGGAGAAGAAAAATAAAGGCCATTTCCCTATGTTTTCGATGACTCCACATGCTAGGAGGTCATTAGTGTCCACCTCCCTAAACCATAGGGGTGTGAGCTAGGCTCGAAAGTGATCTAAACGCTTGACAAACCTGGGTTCTTGATTGAACAAGTACTTCAAATAATCAATTGGGAACCATCTTTTTGTAGACTGATCAAGTTGATATGCAAAACTCGCGATGTAGTCTTGCATGTACTTGATGAGGTCTTCAAAATCATCTCGGGCTCGCAAGTAGGTGCTTAGGACATCTATGTTCTTATCAAATACTAGAAATAAGTCCTCCCCTCTATCAATAAATGGAGTATGGGAGATGAAATCGTGGAAGGTAGACCTAGCAGAATCCATTGTAGTTTGGTAGCTAGGAGAACTATGGCTATGATAGTGAAACTTTGAAACTAAAGTAACTTTATAACCTATATATACCCAAATGTTCTAAATATGAAAAATAAAAAAGAATTATAAATTTTTTGGGAAAAACTTGACATTGACATGAAACAAAACCATTCAAAACATCAAAATTAATTGCACCACTATTAATTGGAAAATGTCAAAATCCACAATTGTTCCATCCCACATAGTTACAATCTTCAATATTGCAGGAGGGATAAAAGTGGCACTGTGCACGACCTTCTCTGCACGCTTTCCTACCTTTTCACCATTTAAGGTAAAGTGAAAGGACTCAGACATGCCATCCTCCATGACCAATAGGTGCTCCCGTACGTCCCTGAGAGTCCACTATGACGTGACAGTCACATTCTTGACATCTCCTAAATGAGAACCAATACATAAACTTACCCCTATATTATCATCATCATTAGAGTCAAGGGGGAGCCAATTGCCACCTATTTTCTTCCAGCGCCTATATTGGAAAGAAAAATATAACATTTGGTGGGAGATGTGGTACTTGACAACCACATTGTCCTTACATACATGGCATTGAAACAAATCACCCTTTTGTTCACCTGACCTGCTTCCCCAATTCACCCCAAGCAATTCTTCAAGGGAATTCTCATGTAGGCACGTGCATGACCACATGGTTTTTGTTCTGTGCATCTGGATATTCTAAAAACAAGAAGCAAAAATGTGTAGAGACATAAAACAAGACAACCTTACCCATTTAGAGCCAAATGTAAACTTCATGGCCATGCCCACATCCTTTGCACTCTTTTCCTTATATGATTGCATTGTTCTTGTGTCCACCATGTTGCAACCCATGTCTTCAAGTTGTGGTGTTGCAATGCATTGAAGATGGCCATAGCCTGATGCTGTCCTTGGAGTAATGTACTTGGCATTATACCAATGGATATTTCTCTGTTTCAAAGCAGAGGATTTTTCTCCAGCATGCATTTGCCTTCCTAAATCCTCATGAATGGCAGTAACTTACCTAAGAAGCACTCGACTGGTTCCCACTCCTCAAAGTCTAAAGGAAATACATCTGCTATGCACAAGTGCTATTTCAAAATACAAGAGGCATAAAACTAGACAACCTTACCCATTTAGATCCAAATGTAAACTTCATGGCCATGCCCACATCCTTTGCAGTCTTTTCATTGTATGATTGCATTGTTCTTACTTCCACCATGTTGCAATCCATGTCTTCAAGTTGTGGTGTTGCAATGCATTGAAGATGGCCATAGCCTGATGCCGTCCTTGGAGTAATGTACTTGGCATTATACCAATGGATATTTCTCTTTTTCAAAGCAGAGGATTTCTCTCCAGCATGCATTTGCCTTCCTAAATCCTCATGAATGGCAGTAAACTTACCTAAGAAGCATTCGACTGGTTCCCACTCCTCAAAGTCTGAAGGAAATACATCTGCTATGCATAAGTGCTATTTCAAAATACAAGTTTAATTAAAGCATAAATAAATTAATCCATAGATAAACATAGGTTAATTAAGCCACCACTCACCACAACTAATTGAAATTGGTAGAGAGGTCCCCAAGTGAGGAAAAACTTGCTATTAGTTAATTAGTCCATGTGGTAGGAGTGGGACAAGAATTAATATAAGGTGGGGTCAATTAATTGTAAGGTCGGGTAGCATGATTGATTAGAAGTCTCGAGAAGCCAAATAGTCTAGGATTATCAGAGGTCTCCAGAAGCTGAGGGATCTATAAATACAGAAGGCATGCTGAGGCAAGGGAGGTAGAGGGAGGAAGGAGAGGGTAGAGGAGAGGGAGTGTGAGAGAAGAGGGAGGAAGGGGAGGGAGAGGGGAGAGGAGAGGGAGCACCAACAAGGAGAGAGGGAGGAAGGGGAGGGAGAGGGGAGAGGGAGCAGCAAGGAGAGAGGGAGAGGTTGGAGAGGGGGGGAGGGGGGGAGGGAGAGATGTAGAGGGAGAGAGGAGGGATGCTTGGGGAGGAATACGGAGGGAGGACGGAGTGATGAGGTGGGCAATACTTAGGTTAATCGATTAATAAAGTGATCGATTGAGAGGCACAATTAATTAATTAATAGTTTTGATTGAAGGAGTGATTAGGAATGTGGAGCGGTTATGATAAAAGGGTGTGACTTAACCAGAGCCATATCACCAATGGCTTCTCCATTCGATTCATGGACACGTAACGGCGACCAAGATCAAATCTTAGCCACCCTCGCATTGGATCAAGCCATTTTCAGAATGGGAATATGGGTAGCCCTCGTGACCTCGCTCATGGCAAGTACCTCCCAAACTCCCACAACACAATTTTTTGAAATTCCAATCGCCTCCTGGGTACCCTTTACGTGGAGGAATAGCTCATTTCCTCAGCTCAGAAAGTGCCTGGCCAATGGCTTGGATTGCAACCCCCTCAAGACAATTACGATAAAAGGCTTTAACTTAACCAAAGCCATATCAACAATGGCTTCTCAATTTGATTCATGGACATGTTACGGTCCCTGGTCAAGTGAGATCAAATCTCACCCATTGTCAGATCAAGCCATTTTCAGAATAGGAATATGCATGGCCCCTGTGACCTCGCCCATGGCAAGTGCCTCCCAAACTCCCACAACACAATTTTTTAAAATTCTCATCGCCTCTTGGGGAACCTTCACATGGAGGAATGGCTAGTGGTCTCATCCATTTTTGAGTCGAAAAGTGCCCAGCCAATGGCTTACGATCCCCTCAAGACATTTATTGGTGCTCTAACAACATTTAATACTATACAATTCTATGAAGAGGATTCATTAAGGTGCCTCTTCTTTTTGCTGTAAATAATGTAGAAATCCAACATCTCCGAATACCCTAATCATGAAATTTTAAGAACATTTGCAACAAACAAAGTGTAAGAAGTGTAAGAGCTTGAATAGTGAAATAGTCAAGTTAATAGTACAAATATTTAATATTTTTAACCTCTTCTTTACAACCATGTTAGAGTACAAATCCACTCCTAGTACTTGTTGGTGCCATAAAACATCTACGGTTCGAATTCTAATTGAGCAATTTTGATGCTATCGTTGTGAATGGTTTGGCCCACCCAGACTTTGAAAATTTATCGCTATAATTATGCACAAGCATGTGGTACGGCCATCTGCTATAGACAAACTAATGTGTCTCACAACATACACTGTTATAGAAATTAAAGATTCTAAAGCAAAGCTTGTTGTCTCAACAACATGAAAATAAATAAAATCAAGTTATATTAGCACTATATATGTGAATAAGTGAGGAATAAGCACATGTTTTTAAAAATAATATTCTCAATACAATTGCCACTACAGGTTTCATCCAGATCATATGAATAAAATTTTATGTTCCATTCCTTATTATATAAGCTCACCTTGTTTCTCCTCCTTTACAATGACCCTTTATTATAATATTCTTTAAATCTTCATTAGTGTACGTCATGCCCTTAACCTAGTCTTGTTCTTGTTGTCCCTTTTTTTTCTTTGCTCGTTTGCCTCGATCATCATCCATTCATAAAATGACCATTTTTTATAACATTCTATGTAAATCTTCATTAATTCAATCTTACCCTTAACCTAGCCTTGTTTTTGTCCTCCTTTTATTTCTCTTTTGCCTCAATCATCATCCATTCAAGTAATGTGAATTCAATGGTAATCTAGAGAAATTTCATATTGAGAAACATCAAGCTGTTAAAAACAATATAGTAGCTATCTTCTCTCTCTAGAGAATAGTTGGTTGGTGGACACCTTTAGTTCAATGACTACAAATTGTACTAGCATTACTAGTGAATCTTGAGAGGTCCCTATGACAACAGTATAATTCTCTATTTTAAAAGGCACATGTCTTAAAAAGGGGAAGGATCCTGCCTTATGAGAAATTGAAGTCCCAAATTATTTCCATGCCTCATGATAGTGAATCCTCTAAGGGAAGGATCTAATAGAGACCTCTTCACGTGACAAATTGAAGGTTCAATGTATTTTCATGCCTCTTGATGGTGAAAGAAAAAGAAATGAGTAATAGCTCAAGTAGAAGATGTTGAGGAGACCCATATTGTGTCATTGCTTATGAAGCTACATGTGAAAGACATGTGGACTTTGTAGGCCCAATATTCAAGCTCAAGTTCAGAAAGAAGGAGGTGCAATGCAATTGCAAAGAGTATCATCACTAGATGGATGTGCTATTTGAGCAGTTGTGGTGAAGAAGATGATACGCTTGTTTAAGGAAACAACTCAAGCTTGTGTGAGAGAGGATGATGCCCAACATTCAGAATCATGTCTATGGAAAATATTAGGAGTGAACATTATCCCAACAATAAATTTAAAGCCTTCTCCAAGTTGCTTGGGCTAATATTCACTATTTTAAAGTTGATAAATTCCCTTGAATACTAACAATATAGCTTTCACATAAAAGCTCTGAATGCATCCTTCCAAGTACTTAATCGATTAGCAAAATTCATCTATACCCATCTATAAGGTTATATTTTTTCCAATTCTAGCTAGTAAAAAACCTGTATATGAAGTTTAAGTATACTTAAGCCCATTCAATCCTTGAAAATTATAGCATGGGCTACTATTTGTCCCTCTATATTGGGCAATGGCTATACACTTTCATAGTTATGTTCCTAAAAGATTTACCCATTGAATTATACATCTTTAAGTATGTCTCCCCTTTATTTTGTCTTGATCATGTTGTTGTTTCCTTTGTCCTTTGAAAGGATCCATCCCATATACTAGATAAGCAACCCATGAGATAAATGAATGTTGTTCTTAAGTCACATATGAAATAATTGGTTTCTATCCAGGTATGAATAATGCATGGGATGCTGGTTGCTTTTTTTTAGTTTGGACAATAGTTGATACCAAATGACTTACAAATCTGAATGACTTCTTCTCTTTGTGCAGTTATTCAGTCCATTTATGCCTAATTCTCGCCCTTATCATCTTGTGTTAAGCTATCTGCTAAATATTAGTGCAATTGTCTACTATTTTTCTTTTCTTAGTTTGGACAACACTTTATACAAAATTGGCCTTTAAATCTAATTTAATTCTTCTCTTTATGCACTAATTCAATCTATTTATTCCTCATTCTATCAATTGTTGTATTGAGGTATATGATTCCTTCATCAATTGTTGTATATCAACTGAGAAATGCCACCAATGATATGCATTAGAATAGATATTGTTTGAATTTGTTGTGAATCTAGGCTGAGTCTATAAGCAAGCAATCACTCGGCCAATCACATACTCATACAATTGAAGAAAGAAAACAAATGTTTGGAGTTGTTATCAAGAGCTTGGTTATGCCTTTGGCATTCATACCTTGTTAGTGACAATGGTCATTGTGGTATTGCTTGCTACGTTGCACATGTTGATGCATTGAAAAATTCTACAAGCAAGTAGTCATTCAACTAGGCACATATTCATAGAAATTGGAAAAGACGAGAAATGTTGTCAGTTTTTATCAAGAGATGGTGGTTGATATGCCTTTGGCATGTATACCTTGTAAGTGAGTCATTGTTGTATTGCTTAATGCATTAGCATTGCACATGCAGATGCATTGAAAAAACTATATTTGCAAATGCTTATAGATGCATGGAATTACATGACTTGAGAGATATATACTTTTGATGGTTGGTTGTATTGATTGGTTGGTGAGTCATGACATCAATTTTATGGTTTTTCTTTTGTTTTTGGTTGCATATGGGGTGAGAATTCACAAGCCTCATAGATTGTGGAAGACACTATTCAAAAAATTTATACTTTCTTGCTTTGTTTGGACTTTTTTAATGAACTGGTCACCTCCACTCAATATCACTTTGTAGAATCCAAAATTTGGTAACTTTGGAACACTACATGGGTTATCTCCACATAAATATGGTCAAATAAAGCTAAAACTTCTCAAAGTTGTAAGTGGTGGCCTAATATAGGAGACCAAGAAGGCTACCCATACGAAAGGTTCAGAAGGCTACTCGTATAAATTGCCTTTTCATCCTTTACTTCTTTGACGAAGAAGGCCATCTTCTTTTTCCTCTTATTTCTCACCCTTCCTCTCTTTTCCCCCTCTTTTCCACTTGTTTTTTCCTTCTCTTCTCTCTTTTTTCCTCCCTTCCCCTCTTGTTTCCCCTCTCTTTTTGCCCTCTTTTTGCATTTTTGCATTGTTTTCCATATTACCACATTCTTTTCGCATTTCTACACTATTGCTGCATTCTTTCCTGCATTTCCACATTCTTTTCCATTCTTTTCGCATTCTTTCCGCATTTCCACATTCTTCACCAAGCACCGAGCATGGATAGTGGGAGCGACAGTTGAGCATCATTTGCAACAATGGGTGTAGATAAGTTCCGAAGTAGCAAGCTATAGGCGACTAGCAATGAGCGCATTGAGTGTGTGCTGAAATGGAAGGTGGTTCTTAGGTAGAAACTAAGTTATAAAAAGGGAGAAGAGGACAAGAGATCATTGAGTGGGGTCCTCTCCCTCCAACAAGAGTTGATAGGTTAGGGAGTGTTCATTGCAAGTCGAGGTGACTTGGTTGTACAGAGTGATTCTGATTGAACAAATGAACAATGATCTCTCTCTTCTTGGTTTTCACTTATTGCATACTTCACTTTGTGTTAAGTGTGGATAACAACTTGTTATTCTCCCATCATCACATGGTTCTTTCCCATTGGCTAACCTCAACCTCCGAGTGTTAATTGTTGGCACATATTTTGCACCCGAGCACCCCTACCTTAGGATTACAAGAGCAAACTCTTCACAAAGCACAACACCAAGGTCGGAACTAACCCGAGCATTCTGAGTTAGCAAGGTAAGTCAACACAAGATTCAACATTTTTGCAATCATGCTGGGGAAGGTCAAGTGAATTGTGAGTCGACAAGCTATCAAGGTAGGAAATTCAGAGAACCAAGTCGGTAAGCTTAGTGTTAGTGGGGAAAAGGAGAGAGTTCATGATTACCCATGATGAAGCAAAATGGTTGCTGGGAATCATGGATTACTATAGGAAGTTTATTCAAGTAACTCCAAGCAAGTGGCCTCAATTGATAGAGTCCTTGAAGATGGAGGTGTGGAACACAGAAAGTACTTGGATTATTCTTTGATTACTTTTTGAATGAAGCAATGGCTAACACATGCTCAAAGAGAAGAATATTCATGACTAGATGTGAAGAACTCTAAACCAGAGGCAATTGCTTTGGGAAAAAGTGAGAATTTGAAAAAAAAAGTGAAGAAGGATGCATGCTAAGAGTGACACTAAGGAGACTCTAGTCAAGAAGGATCAACTGAAGAAGTCTTTCAAAGAATTGGGAATCCAAGGTAAACCAGGTTTCAATGAGAGTGGTGTGACAACTGTTCTAGAGGTATATGTGGAAGAGGAATACAAGACTAAGTATTGCAACACATGTACCAAGTTTATCCACGATGACTTAGAATATTGGTTCAATGGAAAAAATAGACAAGTATCAACAAACCAAGTCACAACTCATAACTAAGCATTGGGCAAAAAACCTAGGTGTCCCAAGCAAGACATAAGTAATAATGGTAAAGAGAAAAGTGATTTGTTTAAAATTAGGTGATTTTGTTGTGGAGAAAATCATTTGTGTTCTAATTGTCCAATCTAGGTGGAACACTTAAAATTCTTAAAGAATAATATGGAAAGGAAAGAGGTAGTCTATCCATAATGCCAATCAGTTGGCTGAATTGCCAGAAATAATTAATGCTCAAGTAATTACTTGGTCAAAAGGGGTAGTGACAACAGTCAAAGACACTGACACTTCGGGTAAGGACATCAATTGGAAGGCACAGAAGGAGTTGGCAGCAAATATTGCAAGGGAGTTGAAGTGAAAGGTGCCAACAGTTGAAATGCATGAGCAGTTCCAGCACTCTATTATCAAGCAAGGAAAATCCTCGAGATCTAGCTCTAACATAGTAGAATATGGTGTGCCATACGAAACTAGCAGAGAGCTCTAGCCTGGGCATGGGAAGTGTTCAAGAATATGCTACATACTGTCATGACTTCTTTGCTCAACAGATCAAGAAATCCACTGCGCAACCCAATGAAGTGCAAACCTTAGCCACCATGCTTGTTATTGATACACTAGTTGTGGACGAAGAAGTTCTACTCATCACTATCAAGATTAAGAAGTTGATTATACCAGGTATGATAGTGGATGGCAGATCAGGAGTGAACATATTTCTGAAGAAATTTCTGAAAGACTAAATTTCATGTTATATAAATCATCGCCATTCTGATTGCATATGGAAGATCAATGACCAATTGATCCTAAGTGTATGCTACAAGAAGTGGTCATCTTGATAGATGGCATTTATTATACAGTTAGTTTTATTGTGATTGCTATGGAGCAGCACACCTTCACCTTTGGCTGATTGCACTGTCACCATTGCCACGGGGATAGTAAGTAGTGGAGACGGTATGCATGATTTTGAATTCCTTCTGGAGTTCTTACATCACATCATTGAGGAAATGTGTCGGTCACTAATAAGCTACAAAGGGCATCCAAACCTGCATATGATACTCTCAAAGATGAACTTAGTAGTACTCCAAGCTGAGTTGTCTCTAAGTGCCTTAGCTTTTGCCCACTTAGTAGCATAGTCAACAGCAAACAATGATGTATCTATTCTGAGTGAATCTGGCTAGTTTAAAAGGACCAACAAAGTCCAAACCCCAGTGCTAGAAACCTTCCCATAGTCTAGTAAGTTGCAAGGGCATAGACTGATTAGAAAATAGTCATCCAGTGCATTGAGAAAACATCACATTGCATGCATTTAATTTGAGCATCCTTAAACAAGGTTTGCCACCACAAACCTATTTGCAAGACTTTTTGAGCACTTGAATCCCCTCAAAAATGTCCTCCTGATGGGCCCAAGTGAGCTTCTTACAACACGATATTTTGCTCGTGTGGCAAAACCCATCTACAAAGAACTCCATTTGTACATTTTCAGTAGAGTTTTCCATCGATCAAGGTGTATTTCAAAGCCTTTAAGGCTAGTTGCATACGTTTGTCCCGAGGCATAGTTTTAGGAAATGTACCATTAGATAATAATCTGGATCAACTCGGCATATTCACTCTCACAATAGTCTATTGCAAATAGTTCAGCATCTAGCAATTCCATATTAACTCCTTTTGTATCCTAGAGTGCTAGTAATCTGGATCAACAATCGGCTCCCACAAGGCTCTTGCCCAAATTATGAGAATAATTTTAAAGTTGAATTCTTGAAGCAGAACCATCCAACAAACAATTCATCATTGAATGATAGTCTTACTATTAAGTTAAAGCAAGACTTGATGATCTACATAGAACACAAATGATTTTCAAGCAAATAATGCCTCAGATTTTGCACAATAAATACCATTCCCAAAGTTTCTCGCTTGGTAGTGCTATAACATGACTTGGTACGTGTTATTATCAACTAGCATAATATAGAGATAATCTAGCGAACCATTAGGCTGAGCCAAAATAATGCCTCAAGCTAAGCCAAAAGAACCCACATGTACACGGAAAATGACATCCCACTTTGGTTTCCTGGGAATAGGAGTAGCCATTGCTCAGTTCTTCAAATCATGGAGACCTATAGTTAACTCAGCATTCCAATCAAATTGAGCATCGTTCTTTGTTAACTCATACAAAGGTGCTGCAATCTTGGCAAAGATTTTGATGAATCTTTGATAGAAACTGATGAACCCCACAAACGAGCGTACCTGGGTTAGGTTATGTGGATCAGGCATATGTTGTATGGATTAATTTTACCTTGCTCAACTCTAATGAAATCCTTGGAGATAACATGACCGAGTAATATCCGGACTCAAACACAGATACACTCTTAGTTGGATTCAATGAGATACCCACTTGTTTACATCTCAAGAAGACTTTTTGAGGTATCCAAGATGATCTCTATCTGAGGAATAGACACAAATATTATCGAGATAAATGACAATGGACTTGGTAAGGTAGCCTCAGAAAGTTTCAACCATAAACTTCTGGAAGGTTGATCGGGCATTTCTCAATCCAAAAGGCATAACTTTGGTTGTATAAGCATCCCATTCTATAATAAAGGCATTCTTGTACTGATCTTCTTGAGCCACTATAATCTGATTATAACCATTGTGGTAACCATCCATAAATAAGTACATCTCGAGTCTTGCAACTTGATCTGAATTTCCATTAATAAAGGGCATAGAAAATGATCAGAAACGGTGGCCATTCAATTTGGTTTAGCATCTAGCACTAAAGGTATCTTGTGTTGGCACAACTTAAAAACTCCCCTTAAATTTGTATAACTCCATGTAAACACATCCTTGTACCGAACAAGTAAATCTCTTATAATGCCGAGTTGCTCGGAATAAAATTGGCACTTAGCACTACCATAGCACGGTGATCTTGTATTCTGAGGTTCAGTTCTTGTGTTGGCTCTAGAATCAACTCCTCAGCACCAAGTCAAGTGATAGTCAATGGTACCTCAACAATCTCTCTTTCTCCTTCAATATCCTCAGTAAAGTTACTTGAAAAATATATTTTTGCTTGGCGATATGCTCATGCTTTTTGTTTAATGTCTGCAGCCACTTGGAAAATGTCTATCTAACCTATAGGTAGAATATGCAATTCCATCAACCGTAACTCAACATCTTGAGGAAACAGATCTATTACTTTTGAATTCTTTGGTCGACAACAACTTGGGACCTCTTAAGGATTGGTTGGTAAAGATATCTTGACCATCTGTCTTAATGATCATCTCTTTTATACCCCAATCAAGGAGTACTTTTGCACTCTTTAGCCAAGGTCTTCCCAATAAGATTGGGTAGGCTATTCCATAGCAATCATAATGACACTAACTGTATAATAGATGCCACTTATAGAAATGACCACATCTTGCAAGATACCTTTGGGGATAACTGGTCGTTGGTCCTACATGCGCACTTGAAAGGGTGATGATTATATGCCCTGAACTTCAGCCTCTGTGCCAACTCTTCAGAGATGATGTTCGTTCTTGAACACCCATCCCACTAATACACCCGGTATAGTCTATTTAATAACCTTGATAGTGATCACTGGAACCTCTTCATCAACTACCAGAGTATCAATCATAGGTATCATGGCTAAAGGTTGTACTTCCTTTGGCAACTCATATGACTCCTTGATCTACTAAGCAAAGAAATCATGACAGTAGGGAGCTATTTCCATTAACTCAGTAAATATCAAACTGACTTGCATATTGTTAAATGTTTCCCATGCTCGTGCTAGCTCTGCGCTAGTTTCCTATGGAATGCTTGATTTTGCTTCTTTGGCCTTAGATTTTAAGAACATAATACTGAGTTTGCTCAGGCATTTTTATTGCAGGAGATTTTCCCTTCAGTTCTCTTGTAATCTTGGCCGCCATTTCCTTTTGTTCTTTTCAATTGATGTCTTTAGTTGAAGCATCAGTTTCTTCAGTGGTTGACGCTGGCCCTCTCGACCGAGTGATCACTTGAGCATCAACTATATCCAATAGATAGCTCGGCGACAACTACTCAGCATCGAGCTGAAGAAGTCCTTAAAAGAATTGGATATTCGAGGTAAGCTAGGCAATAATGACAAATGGTGTAACAAGTGTTGCAGAGGTGGACATATGGAAGAGGAATGAAGAGGTGGACATATGGATTGATAGCCGACCCCCCAGTGGCAAACCACCATGTCCCGAGAAGAAGAAAAAGGGGAATAATGGGAAACAGAAGACTGAACCATCTAAAATCAAGTGCTTCTATTGTGGAGAAAATCATATTCGTTCCAATTCTCCAATTTGGGTGGAACATTTTCCTTAAGAATAACATGGAAAGGATATTAGTTTGTCTTTCTTTGCTAGAGTCTCCTCATTGTCACTATCAACATCCTTCTTATTTACCTTATTATTTTAACCTTCACTCTTCTCCAAAGCTATAGCTAGGTCTAGTAATTCCTCACAGGTTCTAGTTGGATTGACTATCTCTGGCTTGCACAAATCTACCTGGCTACAACCTGTGATTAATGATGCTCGCATAGACTTGTCATACGAGGGTTTTGACATTTTGCAAGTTTGCAATTGTTTCAAGTATTTTAATGTGTGAAACACTCAATGGAAACCACGGAGCTAGTTCTGTTAGAGGACAAGATCTCATCATAAATACCTTGGATCAATAGATTGCCATTAAGTTACAAAGGCAAGAAAGCAGTAGCCAAGCATTATTGCATTCATGGTTGAGCCAAACATAAATCACTTGAAACAATAGCTCACCGGGAGCGCTAAATACAGGGTGCCAAAAAACCTTTTTTCCAAATGGTTTCATCTAAAGGTACCCATGATTGCAGTTGTTTTCAAGGTTTTTGGGCCTTCTGAGCTCACTCCTGGTGTCATAGATGTCAAATTGTGCATGTATCAAAAGCTCTACATTTTCCCAAGGAATTTATACCCCTTTGGCAACATGTTCAAGTGTTGTTTTGTTCCAAGGACTTTGTATCAATGGAGCAGAGTAACAATGGTCATCCATAGGTCAAATATTTGAACATTTGTAATTTCTAGTTTTGTGGGAGATGTGCTTGTTTGTATCGGCTCCTCTACATGTAAGAATACAAGTTGTGCATAGAATAGTATTTTAAATTTCTCCCAATGCTAAATGCATAGTTCTTCTTAAATTATATGTCATAGTACATTCAACTCCTTAGGTTATTCCACTCCAGCATTCATCACTGATGCCTTCACCTCTGAACCACCTGCGCTTCTCCTTATCTTCTTCCCAAATAAAAGCTCTTAGCATTTTCTTAAATAGAAGCCAAATATGATATGCCATGAGCTATAGAAAATATTCAATAAAAACTCGCAAAAATTGCAAAAGCTTACTCACAAAATGGCAAGCCCCGTCATACAAAATTGTGCTCAATTGATAAGAGCTCTCATCCTAATTACAAAGTCTTGGACAATTTTTCCCTTGTTTTGCTTAGTTTACTAAGCTTTTTCCTCACATCTTCCTCATTGACCTCCTGCCCGAACCTTTGCAAGAATTATTTGGACATTGCATACCATTCAGGGAAAACACCTATTTCATTAATTTTGGACTTTTTGTGTTGTTTTTGGACGAAGCCCAAAAATCCTTCCCAAATGAAAACTTTACTTTGTGAAAATATCCTTCCCAAATCAAAATTTTACTTTCTGAAAATATTCTTCCCAAATCAAAAGTTCACTTTGTGGCACTATCATATTCACATAAAAATATTATTTTTTCAATCTATACTTTTGCACCAACATGCAAGAATTTGAAATAATCCTATATTAGAAATTCTAGCTATATCTAAGTTATTTGTTAATTTAATTATTTTTAATATTTTTCCTTGACGTGATAAATTTATAAATCCATGAAAGGAGACTTAAATATTTCATGAAAATAACATTGTCACTCGCAATATGCACAAAATTTTTAAAACTTTTAATAAATAGAAAAAAGACATGATGAGACCCAAGTTTTGTATTGAACCAAAGAGGTATAATAGCAATTATAGCTATTATTACATGATTAGATTGAGAGACGTTGCCAAATATGATATGCCATGAGCTATAGAAAATATTCAATAAAAACTCGCAAAAATTGCAAAAACTTACTCGCAAAATGGCAAGCCCCGTCATACAAAATTGTGCTCAATTGATAAGAGCTCTCATCCTAATCACAAAGTCTTGGACAATTTTTCCCTTGTTTTGCTTAGTTTACTAAGCTTTTTCCTCACATCTTCCTCATTGACCTCCTGCCCGAACCTTTGCAAGAATTATTTGGACATTGCATACCATTCAGGGAAAACACCTATTTCATTAATTTTGGACTTTTTGTGTTGTTTTTGGACGAAGCCCAAAAATCCTTCCCAAATGAAAACTTTACTTTGTGAAAATATCCTTCCCAAATCAAAATTTTACTTTCTGAAAATATTCTTCCCAAATCAAAAGTTCACTTTGTGGCACTATCATATTCACATAAAAATATTATTTTTTCAATCTATACTTTTGCACCAACATGCAAGAATTTGAAATAATCCTATATTAGAAATTCTAGCTATATCTAAGTTATTTGTTAATTTAATTATTTTTAATAATTTTCCTTGACGTGATAAATTTATAAATCCATGAAAGGAGACTTAAATATTTCATGAAAATAACATTGTCACTCGCAATATGCACAAAATTTTTAAAACTTTTAATAAATAGAAAAAAGACATGATGAGACCCAAGTTTTGTATTGAACCAAAGAGGTATAATAGCAATTATAGCTATTATTACATGATTAGATTGAGAGACGTTGCTCTCAGCTAGAGTCTTTATATCCAAAATGATATAGATTGAACATATGTTTACAATTTAAATTGTTGCTCTTAAAGAGCCTCAATTCGTGCCATCTGCATAATTTGACTCCCCATTGTCTTATTGCTCAATGTCATGACAGTCCCTTACCAAGTGCCATCTGCATAATTTGACTCCCACTTGTCTTGCCAAGCCTTGCCCCTTGGGTGCATTGACTCCCCATTGTCTTATTGCTCAATCCAATAGTCCCTTGCCAGGTGCCATCTGCATTAACTTCCTATTGTCTTGCCAAGCCTTGACCCTTGGGTGACATCCAGTGCAAAATACAGGTGCCATCTGCATTAACTCCCACAAGTTATCTTGCCAAGCCTTGCCCCTTGGGTGCATTGACTCCCCATTGTCTTATTGCTCAATGTGATAGTCCCTTGCCAGGTGCCATCTGCATTAACTCCCTATTGTCTTGGCAAGCCTTGACCCTTGGGTGACATCCAGTGCATATTTTGACTCTCATTTGACATAGGAGGTGATGACTCTGATTATAATTGTCTTGGATTGGCTTCTTGCCTAGTACCCAAATAAAATCCTTCAATGGACTTCAATACAAAGATTTAATCATGGACATTCTTCATTTGCGCTGTCTCCTTCTACTTCCTCCATGGCGAGCATCCTTAAAAATTCGTGTATATGCAAAATAGTTTGCTGTGGTATTTTTATTTTTCCTTCTGCCTCATATCCCATGCGCTTCTTTTTCTTTGCCCTTGAATGCCAAGACACTATGATTGTCTCCGTCGAAACTTGAGAGACCGCTTCATCATTTGGGACCCACTCCTTCATTATACAATTAGTATACAATGTGTTGTTATCCATATTCTCCTTCCTGCCCTTTGGCTCATACCATACCCTTGTAAATGTTGTAGCTCTCCCTTGGTCATCTCTTTGCACATCAACTACTTTTGCAACCCAAAAATTCACATTCTCATATTCATCATCCGATGGCCGAACCACAACAAAACAATCGACCTCTATATCTACTTGTGGCATAAACTCTCTCTTCTTTGGTCCACAATATGGATGTGGGAGTAGTGATACAAATTCATTTTCAAAGACTGGAGCTGGGCGCAAATCGTTATGAACATTTGGCCAAAACATATTGCATTCTTCCTTGACATCCTTTGAGCCCCGCATTCTCTCAAGGTCCTTTATTAAATTTCGTGTCTTATTAATTACAGTGGTAGTGTGTTCTCTCCAAGTAGGCTTCGAATCAGGATATCTCTGGAGCATTTCCTCTTTGTATGTAATAAATGCTTTTAATCCTTCTATTTCACAGTTAGACCTCTCATTGAATTCTTGTATAGGAGCCCATGTTGGATATCTTTCCTTGCTGGAAATTGAAGTTAAGAGACTGTAAGGTTCTTCAAGTTCCCATTTTGTATTTTGGGAATACTATTGCCATTGCATTATGGGTTTTTCATCTTTAAAAAAAAAATGAAAGTAGTGTGGATTGGTATGACCTGTCAATGCATCACCACCCGTTTGTATGAAAGGTGGAATGAAGCTCTTCCAATCATACATTCTTTCGAGCCTCTCACATACTGTACTTTCCTTACGACCACCAACTTGCCTGCCACATCTTCTTACCAAGTCATCTATTGTCTCCACATCCTTGCATTTAAGCTCCCTTGAGACTGTGCTAAAAACCTAATCGATATCCTCATGTGTATGCCCAACATACAAAAATCCACATTCGACCTCTCAATGAGCAACTAGCATGGAGCAGAATGCAAACATGAGTACATTCTTATTTTCTCGCCAGCAATTATCAGCTTGTATTCTCAAAGTTGGTGGTAGGCGACCTTTTTCTGCATGTACATTGCGAATTGCCTTCATAATAGATGTTACAACTTGATTGCTATCATGTAGATGCAAGGAATCAATCCATATATCTGCAAAGAACTTAATTCCATGCACTAACACTCCACATAGATGTGTCTTTAGAAAGTGCTTTCCTTGTAATTTAGGTGGAGTGGCAACAAAACGAGGCAATGTTGTTGTATTCTGATCCATGCCATCTACAATAAGGCACATGTAGTCATCGGGATGCGAAATAGCTTGCTCCCTCCAAAATGCATATTTTTGTCTGGAATGTCGAATAAGGTCATGATGAGATTTTTGGTTTTTTTTGTATAATTCCCTTTGATTTGGACATGTTGCACTCTCAATCGCTTGCTTTAAATCATCACAGACATTGCACTTTGACGATTTTTGCCTCCTTTGGATTTTAACATATCCAAAGTTCTTCTTCCAAAGAGTATACAAGTATGAGAAGAAGCTATGGCATCCCCTCTTTGCCTTTGCTTTTCTACAATAGAGTCAAATACTTCGAGCTTTGTCAAGCCCATTGGAAGGTGCATTTCAATGATTGCGTCACTGCTAGGGAGTTTGGTAGATATATGGGGTTGAGGTAAAGCATTTTCATGTATGAAGTCTTGCAAAATTGTTGCTGCCCTGATAGTTGAGATTCTTTATTTGGACCTTCCTCTATTACCGTGAATGCTAAATTTGTTGCCGCCCTTTGCCTCACTGACTAAATCCCAATATGTACCATGGGATAATCCAGTAATATTATGATGTGCCTTATTGCAAATCCTTTTTCCATTTACGAGAGGTTTTACCTTTTGTCTTGAACTTAGCCTTTTATTGCCATTCTGAAGAAAGCAAGAGAGACTTGTGAGAAGGTATTCATTTCTTTCGCTTCCTCTTCTTTGCCACACGTGTCCTCTACATTCCCTGATGTCTGCAAGATCAATGAAGTGCATACATCTTCGCTTGCAACATAGATATCCCAATGCATTTAACATGTTCTCCTCCTTCATTACTCTCTTCCTCTTTGGTTGCTTTTGTGGATCTGCCTGGATTCGCTTTCTCTTCATGCATATGTATGACCGTTTTCGTTCCTCGTGCATGTTGTTATCTGTATTTATGCACTTCTTATCCTCACATTTGTTTGTAACGAAGCATCCATGATTGGTCGTTGCATCCTTGTCCATATCACAATCAAAGTTAAATATTGAATAATCCTCTGTTGATCTCATCCTCGTTTTTAACATACTCTTAGGACCATTCAATGAATTCAATATTCTATGAGAGTATTGAGAACCTTGAAACTCTTCATGATTATAATAATTATATTATATATTATCATATAAATATTTTTAATTGCTCTTTCATTCAAAATTCCTTGTTTTCAATATGATTCTTACAATGATCCTGTCTTTCGATGCATGTTCTCAATGAGAGGGAGCAAAGAATCCAAGTGGGATCCAACATCAAAGGATGATGACACCTTTATACATATGGTTGTGGTCCATGTGACAATATTGTATAGATTGCCAATGAGGATCACTTATGAGATCTTGTGAGCATCACCTTATTATTGGGCTTCAAATTCCAAAAGGCTCAAATGATCTTTGGACATCACCGAGGCAGTAATAAAGCACCACCCCTGACATTTGCAAGGAAGGTTGGGTCCTATGTTGTGTCCCCTGACATTTGCAAGGAGGGTTGGGTCCTATGTTGTGTCTCATGTCCATATTTTTACTCATTTATTTTTTTCCTTTAAAAATTTGATAAAATGGTAAGATTAAATTTTGATTTTGATCTGGTAGTTATGTGCTTGATGACAAAAAGGCTGCCTACCCCAAATGTAGTTGTTGTACTATCAAGATGAGTAAAAGATTTACCAATGAAATGTCATATTACCATCCATAGTTGGCTCAGTATTGGTTGTAAGGGGTGTAATATCGGTAGTAATGAGATTCATCAATGGGATATGCCATATTGACATCCATAGTTGGTTATCGATAGTAATGAACCAATTGTAGGTTCTCTCAACAAGGTCATGCATCCGTGTGATTTCATTTAAGAACATAAAAAAATGACATCCATGCACATTAATCATAGACAAATGGGTAGTGATTTCGTGAATGTTGATTCTTGCACTTGAAACATCTACTATACCCGTAAATAGCTAAGTTGGTTGTTTACAAATTGTACTTTATTGTGTTTCATATCTAAAATAATGACAAAGGTTAGGTCTCACCATTATCTTGTGCACATGCTCAAATGACAAGCACTATTACTTGCACACCTTCCATCATAGCTCAAAGCATTGAATCCATTGGAGTAAATATACTTCACCTATAGGTTCATGCTAAACACCTTGCTCAAGCTACTCGCTTTGCTTGTGATTAATTATGAATCAAATACAATTATGTGAGGTTGTTTGCTGTTAACATAGCATAATTGTATTCTAGCAAAAATTAATCACGATTTCACTTCTTTGAGAATAATATTATTGATAATAAGTATTCCTCTACAAGGAACGCATAGTTTAATTATCTAGCCCCCTAATCTAATGGCTTCCTCTGTTTCAAAAAATCGTAGCTACTAATGCACTGAACATTTCGCAGTCAAACAAATTGGAACATGCTCTTAATTTTACAAAGAAAATTCCTATGTCCAAAATTGATTCATTTCATCATATCGTTGTTACACACAGCTTCGACATACTTGAAAAGCTCGCAACAGTGAGGTAATATATACAACTATTTGCATTACAAAAGCTCACCAAGCAAGGCATTGAGAACACAAGCATACGCTCTAAAGGGCAATAGTTTCAGCCGATATGGATCCCATTTCTCCCTGGCGTGCTGAGGGGCATGTAATCTAGAAGGTGACGTGGGAGACGTCCAATAGTGCTGCTTGTTGACTCGCTGCCAGAAATACTTTTGACTGGCTCCTTGCCAGGTCTTCTCGATGAGACGTTCTCACTGGCAAGCATTCGTGTCCACATCGATCGGCCCAGCTGTATGCACACCGCTAGGCAGGAGACGCAGGTGGAGTAATCTGAAAGTACCCTTCAGCAGTTGGCTTTATCAAGCCTTTTATATGACGATGAGCTCGCGGTTCTGGAGAGGTAGACTCAATGCAGAAAAAGGTTAACGATACATCACTTGCAATGAGAGAAAATGGTGCAACCATAGCCTTCCAAAGGGATTGAGCTCGAATAGCATCCATTCCGCGACCCTCATAGGGGATTACCCATGATGCAGATGGATAATATTGTCCACTCTGCAGCATCTTAAGCACGCATCTGTTAAAAGGAACACCAAACCTGCATCCTAATTATATTTCCATAACATAAAACACCAATCGAACAAATTCGTACTGGTAAGACAAACCCTATTCTTCATTTTATCAACTCCATATCTGACGTAAAGCTCTACGCTATACTGCAAATCCTCCTTCGTTACATTCTTTGACACAGTTTTGAAGTGTAGGAATCCTACATCTTTCATGCAGTAGCCGATCATACCGTGAAATGTATTTTTAGTTTCAGTGCCCTACACATTATAACACCACCAGTTGGTCCTTCATTGTCTCATCCTATATACCTCTGGATTATTTTGTTCACGGATTGCAAGTTCTTTGCCATGATATGACACACCATTTGCAAGTGGAGATGGTATAAAGCTCCACCTCTCTCTACAGAATAGAGACCAACGATACAAGCACTCTCCAAGAAATTCTTCACACACGAAAGAAGAAGCTCCGTATCTACATTACCGCCTCCTATGTCGATTGTTACGCTCACCTCCAAGATTCTCAGTCTCTTGTCTTCTTGCGACCAGATCCGGATGGTCTCCCCCTACCTCGGCCGCACACCTTCAACCTGCAAATCAAACAAATATGTCATCCCACACCCAAACCCAATCCATAGCAAAGGAACTGAATGAGTCAGACCTCCGAGTGTCTCCTTCGCTCCCTTGTGTTTGCTGATCACGATCCAACGCCAGACTCCCATAGGGTTCCAACCCGAGGCTCCCATCGCCCGCATCATCTCCATCACTCTCCCTTGACCCACGCACACGATGCGCCAATGTTTTGGTCTCATTGCAGACTGCCGTCATCTTCCCATCTCCCCGAACTGCTCCCACGTCGCTCCAAACATGGGCGCATCATCATCATCTAATAATTCCTCCCTCTTAAAACCCCCATATCTCTGCTCCTACCACCCTACATGTGTCAGCCATGCTACACATGTCACCCATATGGAGAGCGTGTTTAATCTACCACATGATCCGCACACTCTAGACAAATCTCGACCCTTCATTAATTTGCCACTAAACTTAGGTTAATTCATCAATAACTCTCCCACTCCTCTACTAATTGCCTACTTTTCAAAATCGTGGTGACCTATTTAGGTGAGGGACAAGGAATCATATCGACAATTGGGTCCTATGTCCATATTACAAGGAGGCCTATGGACAATGGATTTCACTACGTAGACATCAATCTATGACACTACTCTCACTTGTGGGACAATTTTCGTCACACTAGTACAAAAGTGGGTGGAAAGGCAAACTTAAATCTTGAAACTTCTCAACTCCCCTTTAAGCACCACAAGGAAAAGGGAATGTATGGGTTTTCCCAAAACCCGAGTGTCCTTTGCAAGGGTGGAAAGGTTTTGAAAGGGTAACACTCTTTGTTGATGCTTGAGAGGTCAATGCTTTATGGTAATAGCAAAAAGAAAAGGGTGCCAACAAAGAGCTCCCATACCTCATAACTTTTTATGGAGAATTGTGACTCAAAAATTGCATTCACATTTTATTATGTGGCACCCTTTGGCATCTAGAAAGGGGATGATTGCACATTAACAATGCAAGAGGTATGCTCTTTTCTACCATTGATCACTATGGTATAGTTTTGCAATTGATCAATGACTTGGTAAATTTTTTGTTCTATGTTTGTTACACTCACCAACCACCTTAGATAAGTTTTGGTTGTTGGGGAGGTGATCCTCATAGGAGCGGTGTCATGTCTAAGGTTTAGTGATAGGCTTGTGATTGGTTGATAAGAGCTGTAGACATGTAGTCATTGGACCATGCATGAAGTGAAGTGTGATTGGAAGAATGAGGATGCGATGACACTTAGGTTACGAGATTGAGACTTGTACTCATATATTGAGAGCTTGCATATGTTATTTCATGAAATTGATCTCCCTTTTATAGGAGTGGAATACAAATGCTAGAGAGAGAGAGAGAGAGAGAGAGAGAGAGAGAGAGAGGGGGAGGGAGGGAGGGAGGGAGGGAGGGAGGGAGGGAGAGTGAACAGTACAAAATATTTGTAGATCCCCTAATGCCAAATAACCCAATGCTGGCATTGGAGGGTCTAGAACTAGGCTGCTTGTTCAACTCTATTGTTGTTTCTACTCTATATTCTAAGTGACTTGGTATTCTCCCCTCATCACTCCTATGCTAGCTAGCCCAACCTCTGAATGTATATATGTTGGCATCTATTTTGCACCCAAGAACATCTAGTTTGGGACTGCAAGAGTGAGCATGTTCACCGAGCACAACACCATCACCTAGTATTTTCTAAGTCAGTTGAGTGAGGGAACCGGAGCGTTAAAATTTTGGCAATCTTGTTGGGGATAGGGTCGATTGAATTCTAAGTTGAAGCTGTCAGGATAGGAGATTTAAAGAATTGAGTTAGTAAGCTCAATGTCAAGGTAAAAAGAGAAGAGAGTTCATGTTAACCAATGACCAAGTAAAACTGTTGTTGGAAATCATGGTCTACTATAGAAAGTTTATTCAAGTGACTTTAGATGAGTGGCATCAACTAGTAGTGTGCTTGAAGACTAGTGTGTGGAATATAGAGATGCTCAAATTGCTACTCGAATACTTTCTACCTTAATCAATGGCTAACACATGCTCAAAAAGACACATAAGATATGTGGCCAGATGCAAAGAGTCTTTGAGCTAAAGGAATCGGTTACATCCGAGTATAAGAAGTGGAGTAGCCTTAGAACCTCAGTTCAATGCCCAAAGGAGGCTAGCAAAAGCAAATGTCCAATGGGAGCAACAAGTGCAAGGAGAGAGACTTGGCTATGCTACCCAAGGGATGGAAGTTGACTATCATGCAGTGCCAGAAGGTTGGAACGATGGTATTGGGACAAGGCGACCCATAAGATTGGCAGATGAAGGTCCGTCGTGGCAAGTGGAGTTCAAGCACTCACCTACAAAGAGTTTGGATATTGAACACATGGCCATTTTGTCAGTGGAGCATCCGAATTAACATGAAGACTAACTCAGAGAACACAAAGAGCATGTTCGACAATACTCGCCTATCATCCAAGAGGGATTGCATCAAGAAAGGTATGAAGGCAGAAGACTGTCTATGACTGATAAACAAAGAACCCAACATTGGGAAGAAAGACATGCTTCTGATGGAGAGAGATGCCATTGAATACCCAAGGTGAATGAAGAGCAACTAAGGCAATTTTCTCGAGTTCCTCTCAGAACAGAGAGAAATACTACTCAGCCAATAGGAATACTCCAGCTGTACCTTTAAAGCTTGAAGATAGTACGAACCGAGTCAAAGAGAGCCTACAATGACCCCAGACTCATGAAGATGGAAGGCTAGTGACACATTCCTTTTGAGTGGAAGACCTGCATACTTGGGTTCCGGAGCAGAATTGTTTAAGTGCAGTTCCAACATCAAAGTAAAGTTTCAAATTTTCAAAGGCATAGATGATGAATTATCCCTATAGTCACTCACAAAGTTTTTTGTGTGTCTGTCATATCAATGGTGCAATAATAAATGAAGAGTGTATGGATTATTTTCCATGTACCTTAATAAAAAATTCTTAGAGGTGGTTTAGTTAGTTCCTCGATTCGTACTTCCCTGAATGGTATGCAATGTCGAAATAATTCTTGCAAAGGTTCGGGCAGGAGATCAATGAGGAAGATGTGAGGAAAAAGCTTAGTGAACTAAGCAAAACAAGGGAAAATCTATCCAAGACTTTGTGATCAGGATGAGAGCTCTTATTAATCGAGCACAATTTTGTATGACGGTGCTTGCCATTTTGCGAGTAAGTTTTTTCGATTTTTGTGAGTTTTTATTGAATATTTTCTATAGCTCATGGCATGCCATATTTGGCTTCTATTTAAGAAAATGCTAAGAGCTTTTATTTAGGAAGAAGATAAGGAGAAGCACAGGTGGTTCAGAGGTGAAGGCATCAGTGATGAATGCTGGAGTGGAATCACCTAAGGAGCTGAATGTACTATGGCATATAATTTAAGAAGAAATATGCATTTAGCATTGGGAGAAATTTAAAATACTATTCTATGCACAACTTGTATTCTTACATGCAGAGGACCCGATACAAACAAGCACATCTCCCACAAAACTAGAAATTACAAATGTTCAAATATTTCACCTATGGATGACCATTGTTACTCTGCTCCATTGGTACAAAGTCCTTGGAACAAAACAAAACTTGAGCATGTTGCCAAAGGGGTATAAATTCCTTGGGAAAAAATAGAACTTTTGATACATGCACAATTTGACCTCTTTGACACCAGAAATGATCTCAGAAAGCCCAAAAACCTTGAAAACGACTGCAAACATGGGTACCTTTAGATGAAACCATTTGGAAAAAAGGTTTTTTGGCAACTTGTCTTTATAGCTCCCAGCGAGCTATTGTTTCAAGCTATTTATGCTTGGCTCAACCATGAATGCAACGATGCTTGGCTACTGCTTTCTTTCCTTTGTAACTTAATGGCAATCTATTGATCCAAGGTATTTATGATGAGATCTTGTCCTCTAATAGATCTAGCTCCGTGGTTTCCATTGAGTGTTTCCTATATTTTTGAAATATATTACCTGGTTTTATTATTATTTATACTTGCATGGTGATATGCAAGAATTATAACGAGCCACTAGCTATACGATTCACACATAAAAATACTTGAAAAACTTGCAAAATCGGAAAAAAATTTACTCGCAAAATGTCAAAACCCTTGTATATGACAAGTCTATGCGAGCATCATTAATCACAGGTTGTACCCACGTAGATTTGTGCAAGCTAGAGATAGTCAATCCAACTAGAACCTATGAGGAATTACTAGACCTAGCTATAGCTTTGGAGAAGAGTGAAGGTTAAAATAATAAGGTAAATAAGAAGGATGTTGATAGTGACAATGAGGAGACTCTAGCAAAGAAAGACAAACTAATATCCTTTCCATGTTATTCTTAAGGAAAATGTTCCACCCAAATTGGAAAATTGGAATGAAGATGATTTTCTCCACAATAGAAGCACTTGATTTTAGATGGTTCAGTCTTCTGTTTCCCATTATTCCCTTTTCCTTCTTCTCGGGACGTGGTGGTTTGCCACTGGGGGGTCGGGTATCAGTCACCACTTGGTAAATTGATGACACTTGGTGAATTTTACCACTAAACCAACAATCTGACTCATCATGCCTTGATTTGGCACAGGTTTTACAATACTTAGTCTTGCATTCCTCTTCCATATGTCCACCTCTGCAACACTTGTTACACCATTTCTCATTATTGCCTAGCTTACCTCGAATACCCAATTCTTTTAAGGACTTCTTCAGCTCGATGCTGAGTAGTTGTCGGTGAGCTATCTATCGGATATAGTTTTTGCTCAAGTGATCACTCGGTCGAGAGGGTCAGTGTCAACCACTGAAGAAACTGATGCTTCAACTAAAGACATCAATTGGAAAGAACAAAAGGAATTGGTGGCCAAGATTATAAGAGAACTGAAGGGAAAGGCTTCAGTAATAGAAATGCCTGAGCAAACTCAGTATTATTATGTCCTCAAAATCTAAGGCCAAAGAAGCAAAATCAAGCATTCCATAGGAAACTAGCACAAAGCTAGCATGAGCATGGGAAACATTTAACAATATGCAAGTCAGTTTGATATTTATTGAGTTAATGCAAATAGCTCCCTACTGTCATGATTTCTTTGCTTAGTAGATCAACCCTTAGCCATGATACCTATGATTGATACTTTGGTAGTTGATGAAGAGGTTCTAGTGATCATTATCAAGGTTAAGAAATAGACTATACCAGGTGTAATAGTGGGACGGGGGTTCAAGAATGAACATCATCTCTGAAGACTTGGCACAGAGGCTAAAGTTCAGGGCATATAAGTCATCACCCTTTCAAGTGCGCATGTAAGACCAACAACTAGTTAACCCCAAAGGTATCTTGCAAGATGTGGTCATTTCTATAGGTGGCATCTATTATAAAGTTAGTGTCATTATGATTGCTATGGAATAGCCTACCCAATCTTATTGGGAAGACCTTGGCTAAAGAGTGCAAAAGTACTCCATGATTGGGGTACAAAAGAGATGATCATTAAGACAGATGGTCAAGATATCTTTACCGACCAATCCTTAAAAGGTCCCGAGTTGTTGTCGACCAAAGAATTCTAAAGTCATAGATCTATTTCCTAAAGATCTTGAGTTATAGTTGATGGAATTGCATATTCTACCTATAGGTCAGATAGACATTTTCCAAGTGGTTGCAGACATTAAACAGAAAGCATGAGCATATCGCCAAGCAAAAAATATTTTTCAAGTAACTTTACTGAGGATATTGAAGGAGAAAGAGAGATTGTTGAGGTACCATTGACTATCACTCGACTTGGTGCTGAGGAGTTGATTCTAAAGCCAACACAAGAACTAAACCTCAGAATACAAGATCACCATGCTATGATAGTGTTAAGTGCCAATTTTATTCCGAGCAACTCGGCATTATAAGAGATTTACTTGTTCGGTACAAGGATATGTTTACATGGAGTTATACAGATTTAAGGGGAGTTTTTAAGTTGTGCCAAGACAAGATACCTTTAGTGCCAAATGCTAAACCAAATTGAATGCCCACCATTTTTTATCATTTTCTATACCCTTTATTGATGGAAATTTGGATTAAGTTGCAAGACTTGAGATGTACTTATTTATGGATGGTTACCACAATGGTTATAATCAGATCATAGTGGCCCATGTACGCTCGTTTGTGGGGTTTATCAGCTTCTATCAAAGATTCATCAAAATCTTTGCTAGGATTGCAACACCTTTGTATGAGCTGACAAAGAATGATGCTAAATTTGATTGGAATGCTGAGTTAACTATAGGTCTCCATGATTTGAAGAACCGAGCAATGGCTACTCCTATTCCTAGGAAACCAAAGTGCGATGTCATTTTCCATGTACATATGGATGCTTTTGGCTATGCTTGAGGCATTATTTTGGCTCAACCTAATGGTTGGCTGGATTATGAATTCAACTTCAAAATTATTCATAATTTGGGCAAGAGCCTTGTGTGAGGCGATTGTTTATCCAGATTACTAGCACTCGAGGATACACAAGGAGTTAATATGGAATTGCTAGATGCTAAACTATTTGCAATAGATTATTGTCAGAGTGAATATGCCGAGTTGCTCTAGATTATTATCTAATTGTACATTTCCTAAAACTATGCCTCGGGACAAACGTATGCAACTAGCCTTAAAGGCTTCAAAATACACCTTGATCGATGGAAAACTCTACTGAAAATGTACAGATGGAGTTCTTCGTCGATGGGTTTTGCCACACGAGCGAGCTACCGTGTTGTAAGAAGCTCACTTGGGCCCATCAGGAGGACATTTTTGAGGGGATTCAACTGCTCAAAAAGTCTTGCAAATAGGTTTGTGGTGGCAAACATTGTTTAAGCATGCTCAAATTAAATGCATGCAATGTGATGTTTTCTCAATGCACTGGATGACTATTTGCTAATCAGTCTATGCCCTTGCAACCTACTAGACTATGGGAAGCTTTCTAGCACTAGGGTTTGGACTTTGTTAGTCCTTTTAAACTAGCGAGATTCACTCAGAATAGATACATCATTGTTTGCCATTGACTATGCTACTAAGTGGGCAAAATCTAAGGCACTCAGAGACAACTCAGCTTGGAGTACTGCTAAGTTCATCTTTGATAATATCATATGCAGGTATGGATGCCCTTTGTAGCTTATTAGTGACCAAGGGACACATTTCCTCAATGACATGATGCGAGAGCTCCAGAACGAATTCAAAATCATGCATACCGTCTCCACTACTTACTATCCCCGTGGCAATGGTGACAGTGCAATCAGCCAAAGGGAAGGTGTAATGCTCCATAGCAATCACAATAAAACTAACTGTATTAGAAATGCCACCTATCAAGATGACCACTTATTGTAGCATACACTTAGGATCAATTGGTCATCGATCTGCCATATGCAATCAGAATGCCGATGATTTATATAGCTTGAAATTCACTCTTTGAGAAATTTCTTTAGAAATATGTTCACTCCAGATCTGCCATCCACTATCATACCTGGTACAATCAACTTCTTAATCTTGATAGTGATGACTAGAACTTCTTCATCCACAAGTAGTGTATCAATAACAGGCATGGTGGCTAAGGTTTGCACTTCCTTGGGTTGCACAGTGGATTCCTTGATCTGTTGAGCAAAGAAGTCATGACAGTATGGAGCTATTTGCATCAGCTTGGAAAAAGTTAGATTGACTTGCATATTCTTGAACACTTCGCATGCCCAGGCTAGTTCTGCACTAGTTTCCTATGGCACACCATATTCTGCTTTGTTAGAGCTAGATCTCAAAGATTTTCCTTGCTTGATAACAGAGTGCTGGAAGTGCTCATGCATTTCAACTGTTGGCGCCTTTCCTTTCAACTCCCTTGCAATCTTTGCTGGCAACTCCTTCTGTGCCTTCCAATTGATGTCCTTACCCAAAGTGTCAGTGTCTTTGACTGTTGTCACTACCCCTTCTGACCGAGTCATTACTTGAGCATTAATTATTTCTGGCAATTTAGCCAACTGATCGGCATTAAGGAAAAAACGAGTGGAAGAGAAGGAAAAAATGAGTGGAAAAGAGGGGGAAAAGAGAGGAAGGGTGAGAAATAAGAGGAAAAAGAAGATGGCCTTCTTGGTCAAAGAAGTAAAGGATGAAAAGTCAATTTCTACGAGTAGCCTTGTGAACCTTCTATATGGGTAGCCTTCTTTGTCTCCTATATTAGGCCACCACTTACAACTTTGGGAAGTTTTAGCTTTATTTGGCCATATTTATGTGGAGATAACCCATGTAGTGTTCCAAAGTTACCAAATTTTGGATTCTACAAAGTGATATTGAGTGGAGGTGACCAGTTCATTAAAAAAGTCCAAACAAAGCAAGAAAGTCTAAATTTTTTGAATAGTGTCTTCCACAATCTATGTAGCTTGTGAATTCTCACCCCACATGCAACCAAAAACAAAAGAAAAACCATAAAATTGATGTCATGACTCACCAACCAATCAATACAACCAACCATCAAAAGTATATATCTCTCAAGTCATGTAATTCCATGCATCTATAAGAATTTGCAAATATACTTTTTTCAATGCATCGGCATGTGCAATGCTAATGCATTAAGCAATACCACAATGACTCACTCACAAGGTATACATGCCAAAGGCATATCAACCACCATCTCTTGATAAAAACTGAGAACATTTCTTGTCTTTTCCAATTTCTATGAATATGTGCCTAGTTGAATGACTACTTGCTTGTAGAATTTTTCAATGCATCAGCATGTGCAACCTCAATCACTACAAGGCACAGGCCATTTTCCGACGAAAATATCGACGCTTTTTACATTAAATTTTTTTTTTTCACGGGCGTAAACGTCGCTATAAAAGTCGCTAAAAGCGTCGGAAAAGGATCGTCGCTATATAGCGACACTGGCAATCGTCGCTATATAGCGACGATGCAAATGTCGCTATATAGCGACACTAAAAACGTCGCTATATAGCAACACTGTTAATTGTCGCTATATAGCGACACTGGTAAACGTCGCTATATAGCGACGATTAACAGAAGTAAAAAAAAAGGATTAGTGGGGCTAAACAGGGCTTCCTTTTGGCCCTGTTTAGCCCCACTAATCCTTTTTTTTTTTTGTAGTTACAAAAGAAAGTTTTTTATAACAAAATTTCCCTTGCTTGCAGGGTGATACAAAATTGTTCTTGTGAAATGATGAGTAACAAATGCATATACAAGTTGGACATATACAACAGTGTTTGTAACAAAATTACCCTTTCGAAAGGGCGATACAAAATTGCTCAAACGAGCGGATATATAAGATGCTACTACCACTACTACTCATCCGAATCCAAATCCGAATCATCTTGAGCTTGTTGGCCTGTTCCTTGGTCCTCGACACCTGCGTCTTCTCCCTCGTCGTCGGCACCTACGTTTGATCCTTGGCCCTGTTGATCGCTCGCCTCCGATGATGGGACGCTTGAGCTTTGACCCTAAGAGTGAACCATATAAATCAAAAATTAGATTGGAACTTAAATTAAAAAGTGAGATTACAAGTAGGAGTAAACTTATACCGTGTGAGCAGCCACCTCAGCCCAATCGACCGTGGCTCCCATTGCCTCTTGCTCAATGAACCATGGCTTTGTTCCTATCCGAAATGCGCGTCGCGTCTCTGCATCTGTAGGAATACGGCCCATCACAGCTTGCTGTGGATCCAATTTACGAGAGTTAGAGTTAGCTAAAGTGCATGTAATGTGTAAGTAAAACAAATAGAACAATACATTAAATGAGAAGAAGTAGACTTACCACGATTGCCTCGAACGCATAACGTCCGCCTGCTCCAAAGTGCGAAGTACCTACGACATCCAGCCGTCTCTTCGCAGCCCTCCTCTAACCCTCGAACATTTCGGGATGGTCCCTATGTTGCTTCTTGAAGTACTTCCAATCAGCTTTGTCTGCCCAGCTGGGTTTAGCCAACCCCTTTGTGATGGAAGTACGCAAGGTTGATCTACGAGGCTTCAGGACCAAACCCATGCGCTCTCGCATATAATTGTCATTAAACTCCACATTTGGCAGATTAGGGTATCTTTGTTTTAACTCATTGATCACCGCTTGCTTCTTTTGGGCATCTTGATACCGCCAATCGGTATTTATGCCGCTCTTGAAGTGATGACTCATCAACCTCCTCATGGTAGCCATCACTTCTTTACCCTTTTTATCTTCTATTATCTCTCCGGCAGATGTGATTTGATAGAAGAGATCCCCTGATGAGTAAGGGGGACTGACGGTAGCAGAGTCTGAAGGAGTGGAACGTGCGCGAGCACTTCCGGAGCCAGGAGTAGCAGTGGGACTAGGAGAGGGAAAGGGACTTGACTGATACTGTGTCTCCGGACCAAGTGGAGACCTAAAGGAGCGTGAGTGTGCTGACTCGTCTACATCTCTGGAGTCAGCACAACATGAGCCACCCGTCCTACTCTTCCTTCCCTTGCGAGAGGCATGCGCAGGTGATGATCCCGCGGTCGAAGGGACGCGAGGGGATGGCTGGGCAGTACGTCCACCCGTCGGTGTAGGGGAAGGAATTGCTGAGGTCCTCTGAGAGAGCAGAGAGAAGAATCTCGTTGCCTCCTCATCGCTCATGTGCACTACAAACTCGTCGGGACTCCCGACAAAGCCATGCGAGGCTAGCAAAGGAGTTCCCCGAGGGGTAGTCGCAGTGCTACGTGGAAGAGGAGCCGGACCAGGGGTAGTCGTAGTGCTAGGTCCGAGAGGAGTCGGGACCAGGGGTAGTCCTCGGGGTAGCCGCATGAGAGGAATCAAAGTCCTCTGGAGCATATAGCTCGTGAGCTCTCCTCCTGCGAGGCTGTCCGTACTCGTCGGATGAGCGGCGTGATCCCATGTCTAACATATACACAAACACAAAAACAGAAAACAAAAAAACAAACATAAGCATAGGCATAGGCATAGGCAAGAAGAAAGAAGAGGGAAAGGAAAGAAGAGGGAAAGAAAAGAGAGAAAGAAGAGGGAAAGAAGAGGGAAAGGAAAGAAGAGGGAAAGGAAAGAGAAGAGGAAGAAAAGGGAAATAGAGAATAAGAGTTAGAGAGAATAAGCTCATGCTTATGCATGAGCTTAAATAGAGAATGAGAGAAGGGGGAAATAGAGAAGGGGAAAGAGATGAGGGGGAATGAGAGAAGCATAACCATAAGCTTATGCGGAAATAGAGAATGAGAGAAGCATAAGCTCATGCTTATGCTTCTCTCATTCTCTATTTCCGCATAAGCTCATGCATAAGCATAAGCTTATGCGGAAATAGAGAATGAGCTTATGCGGAAATAGAGAGAAGGGGGAAAGCTTATGCGAATGAGGGAAAGAAGGGGGAAAGAGATGAGGGGGAATGATAAGGGGGAAAGGCTTATGCGGAAACTTAAGCATAAGCTCATGCATAAGAGAGAGCTTGTGCGGAAATAGAGAAATAAAGAATGAGATCCGCATAAGCTTCTCTCATTCTCTATTTCCGCATAAGAATGAGATCCGCATAAGCTTCTCTCATTCTTTATTTATGCATAAGCTCATGCATAAGCATAAGCTTATGCGGAAACTTAAGCATAAGCTCATGCCCATGGATGAGCATAAGAGAAGGAGCTTATGCGGAAATAGAATGAGTTTCCGCATAAGCTTCTCTCATTCTCTATTTCCGCATAAGCTCATGCATAAGAGAAGGAGCTTATGCGGAAATAGAGAATGAGTTTCCACATAAGCTTCTCTCATTCTCTATTTCCGCATAAGCTCATGCATAAGCATGAGCTTATGCGAAAACTTAAGCATAAGCTCATGCTCATGCGGAAATAGAGAAGGAGCTTATGCGGAAACTTAAGCTCATGCTTATGCTCATGCGGAAATAGAGAAGGAGCTTATGTGGAAATAGAGAAGGAGTTTCCGCATAAGCTTCTCTCATTCTCTATTTCCGCATAAGCTCATGCATAAGCATGAGCTTATGCGGAAACTTAAGCATAAGCTCATGCGCATGCGGAAATAGAGAAGGAGCTTGTGTGGAAATAGAGAATGAGTTTCTGCATAAGCTCATGCTTATGCTCATGCGGAAATAGAGAAGGAGCTTGTGCGGAAATAGAGAAGGAGTTTCCGCATAAGCTCATGCTTATGCTCATGTGGAAATAGAGAAGGAGCTTGTGCGGAAATAGAGAAGGAGCTTGTGCGGAAATAGAGAATGAGTTTCCGCATAAGCTCAAGCTTATGCTCATGCGGAAGTAGAGAAGGAGCTTATGCGGAAATAGAGAATGAGTTTCCGCATAAGCTTCTCTCATTCTTTATTTCCGCATAAGCTCATGCATAAGCATGAGCTTATGCAGAAAATTAAGCATAAGCTCATGCACATGCGGAAATAGAGAAGGAGCTTGTGCAGAAATAGAGAATGAGTTTCCGCATAAGCTCATGCTTATGCTCATGCGGAAATAGAGAAGGAGCTTGTGCAGAAATAGAGAAGGAGTTTCCGCATAAGCTCATGCTTATGCTCATGCGGAAATAGAGAAGGAGCTTCTGCGGAAATAGAGAAGGAGCTTCTGCAGAAATAGAGAATGAGTTTCCGCACAAGCTTCTCTCATTCTCTATTTCTGCATAAGCTCATGCATAAGCATGAGCTTATGGGGAAACTTAAGCATAAGCTCATGCTCATGCAGAAATAGAGAAGGAGCTTGTGCGGAAATAGAGAATGAGTTTCCGTATAAGCTCATGCTTATGCTCATGCGGAAATAGAGAAGGAGCTTGTGCGGAAATAGAGAAGGAGTTTCCGCATAAGCTCATGCTTATGCTCATGCGGAAATAGAGAAGGAGCTTGTGCGGAAATAGAGAAGGAGCTTGTGCGAAAATAGAGAATGAGTTTCCGCATAAGCTCAAGCTTATGCTCATGCGGAAGTAGAGAAGGAGCTTATGCGGAAATAGAGAATGAGTTTCCGCATAAGCTTCTCTCATTCTCTATTTCCACATAAGCTCATGCATAAACATGAGCTTATGCGGAAACTTAAGCATAAGCTCATGCGCATGCGGAAATAGAGAAGGAGCTTGTGCGGAAATAGAGAATGAGTTTCCGCATAAGCTCATGCTTATGCTCATGCGGAAATAGAGAAGGAGCTTGTGCGGAAATAGAGAAGGAGTTTTCGCATAAGCTCATGCTTATGCTCATGCGGAAATAGAGAAGGAGCTTGTGCGGAAATAGAGAAGGAGCTTGTGCGAAAATAGAGAATGAGTTTCCGCATAAGCTTCTCTCATTCTCTATTTCTACATAAGCTCATGCATAAGCATGAGCTTATGCGGAAACTTAAGCATAAGCTCATGCTCATGCAGAAATAGAGAAGGAGCTTGTGCGGAAATAGAGAATGAGTTTCCGCATAAGCTTCTCTCATTCTCTATTTCCGCATAAGCTGGAAACTTAAGCATAAGCTCATGCTCATGTGGAAATAGAGAAGGAGCTTGTGCAGAAATAGAGAATGAGTTTCCGCATAAGCTCATGCTTATGCTCATGTGGAAATAGAGAAGGAGATTATGTAGAAATAGAGAATGAGTTTCCGCATAAGCTCATGCTTATGCTCATGCGGAAATAGAGAAGGAGCTTATGCGGATACTTAAGCATAAGGTCATGCGCATGCATGAGCATAAGCATGAGCTTATGCTTATGCTTATGTGCTTCTCATGCTTATGCATAAGCATAAGCATAAGCATAAGCTCATAAGCATAAGCATAAGCTCATGCTTATGCTCATGTGGAAGTAGAGAAGGAGCTTATGCTTATGCTTATGCATAAGCATGCATGAGCATAAGCATAAGCTCATGCTTATGCTCATGCGCATGCATGAGCATAAGCATGAGCTTATGCTTATGCTTATAAGCATAAGCATAAGCATAAGCTCATGCTTATGCTCATGCGGAAGTAGAGAAGGAGCTTATGCTTATGCTTATGCATAAGCATGCATGAGCATAAGCATAAGCTCATGCTTATGCTCATGCATGCTCATGCTTATGCTCATGCGGAAGTAGAGAAGGAGCTTATGCGTGAGCATGAGCTTATGCGAATGAGAGAAGGGGAAAATAGAGAAGGGGGAAAGCATAAGCATAAGCATAAGTCATTCGCATAAGCTCATGCTCACGCATAAGCTCCTTCTCTACTTCCGCATGAGCATAAGCATGACTCATGCTCACGCATAAGCTCCTTCTCTACTTCCGCATGAGCATAAGCTCATGCTTATGCTCATGCGGAAGTAGAGAAGGAGCTTATGCGTGAGCATGAGCTTATGCTCATGCGGAAGTAGAGAAGGAGCTTATGCGTGAGCATGAGCTTATGCGAATGAGAGAAGGGGAAAATAGATAAGGGGGAATGAGAGAGGCATAAGCATAAGAGAATAAGAGGGAAAGGAAATAGAGAATAAGAGGGAAAGGAAAGAGAGAAGGGAAAAGAGATGAGGGGGAAATAGAGAAGGGGGAAAGAGAGAATAAGAGAAGAGGGAAAAAAGAGAAGGGGGAAAAAAGAGAATAAGAGAAGGGGAAAGAAGGAAAGAGTGGGAGGGGAAGAGAGGGTTCCTACGCCTATCACTGCAGGCCAATGCAAATAACAAAAATAATAAATGGAAAAAAGAGGAAGCACTTACCTGAAATAGTATGTCCCGCTCGGTGTAGTGTAGTGGACTGGACCTACAAAAGAGAGAAAACAACCCATTTTTTCAAACAAGATGTTAGTGGAAGGAGGAGATTACAAAAGCAACTTCTTGAAGGGAGGGGATTAAGGAGACAAGGAAAGGAGGAGATTGAGGAGACAAGGAGAAAGAGAAGGAAGAGAAATACAGAAAAAAGAGGTGAGTTTTCTTTCTTTCTTGAAATCTCGTTTTTTGTTTCAATCCTTTCAAAACAAGCATGAAAACTAGTTTACAGGTTTAGCAATACAAGAAGAAACACTCACAAAACTAAAGCTAACAAACAAACAACCTACATTGTTGAAACAAACTCACCTCTTGAAGAACTTTCTTTCAAGAAACGAAATAGGGAAAAAGGATAGAGAGGGAGTACAAGAGGTAGGAGAAGCGTGAGGAGTGGAAAATAGAGTGGGAGGTTGCTTGGAATAGATGGGAGTTCGTCGAAAATAGATGGGAGGAGATTTTGGGTTGCTTATTTGAGAGATTAGGGAATGGATTGAGCAAAACGCCACGCGTTTTGGCGTTTTGGGTTTTAACCCACAACGTCGCTATATAGCGACGCTAATCCGTCACTATATAGCAATGTTTTTAATTAAAAACGTCGCTATATAGCGACGGAACAGAGGAAAGCGTGGCTATATAGCGACGCTTACTGTCAATTTTTTTATATGGCATCAAGAGAAGCTCTAACATGCTTTTTTGTAATTGTTAATATGTCCTCCTCATGCTTATGTTGTGATTTTATAAGTGTAGATGGAAGGGATTTATATGGCATCAAGAGAAGCTCAAACATGCTTTTTTATAATTGTCAATATGTCCTCCTCATGCTTATGTTGTGATTTTATAAGTGTAGATGGAAGGGACGAGTGGAAGCTCGTCCGATGATGTGCCAACGCCCGGGAGCACGAAGTGGCTTACAGAAAGGTTATACTGTCATTGCACTCATTGCAAGCGATGCACCACTTACGGATGTATGGGGAGGAACCGGAACCAGTACCCCCCGTTGGTGTTGCACATGTTGATGGCTCATCGGTAAGTCAAAGCTATTTAAGTTTGCAATCTTATTGTATACCAGGAAATGGAAGATCTTATATTTACACGAAATCTTAAAACAGGATGAGGAGGGTGACGAGGGTACACATATACCTTCTCACTTTCAGCAAGACCATAGTCTCTCAGATGATGACGAGGGTATGGTCGACATGATGGATTCCATTTTCAGGGGCACTACATCCCACGTACACGTGATGTCAGAGTCTAAGGTCAAAATGCGAGAGTTGCAATCAACACAATTGTACGAGGGTGCTAGGATGTCTAAACTACGTGCTTGTCTCTCAATCTTAAATCTACAAGTACAGTATGGGTGGTCGGATACAAGTGTCTCGGCCTTAATGAGGTTAGCCCTTGCATTAATTTGACTCATTATTTGTATATTGTTTGTTTTGAGAATCATCATTTGGATATTTTCTTTGTCATAGGTTGCTCCAGAAGATGTTGCCTGCACCAAATACCATGCCCGCATCAAGAGATGAAGCGAAAAAGATGCTAACAACGGTGGGTATGGATTCTGATACCTTCCATGCTTGCCGTAATGATTGTATTCTCTTTCGCCGTGAGCATGGAGATTTGGCTAGTTGTCCAAAGTGTGGGGAACAACGATATAGAGATGACTTGCAGGGTGAGCAGATACTGGTAAAGGTCTTGAGACACTTTCCCATCATTGCAAGAATACAACACATGTTTCAATGCAAATCCATAGCGGAGTTGATGACATGGCATGCATCTCATCGGTCCACTGATGACACATTGAGGATTCCCGCAGATTGTGCAGCTTGGAAGCACATAGATAATCAGTGGCTGGACTTTGCGAGAGAGCCACGCAACTTACATCTTGGGCTAGCCATGGACGACGTGAATCCTTTCGGGTTACGCTCGACATCTTGGTCGACATGGCCCATAGTCGTGGTGAATTAAAATATCCCACCATGGCTAACAATAAAAAAGGGACACCTCATGCTTGCACTACTTGTGCCAGGAAAGTACAAGGCAAAAAACATGGATGTGTACATGGCACCTTTGATAGAGGAGTTACAGATATTATGGAGAGGAGTGCAGGTCTTTGATATTTCCAGAGCTCCTAGACATACCAATGATATTTTGGTCAGGGGTATCTTGATGTGGACCATGCATGACTACCCAGGATATGGAGAGTGCGTAGGTACGTGGTTGTGTCTTTACATGTACAATGAGGGATTATGCTTTTTTTACTCTCTTTCGCACGCATGTCTTGTACTAACACATTCATGCACGCGTTCAGGATTTGTTACAAGTGGGTACCATGCTTGTCCTGTTTGTGGACCGGCTTTGAAATCGCTTGCACGCTACTCCAAACATATGAAGAAAAATGTTTATGAAGGTCATGCTCAATACCTTCCGCTCGACCATCTCGCACGTGGAGGTCAGCTTGATCCACCACCATCATATTTGAAGGCAAGTGATTGGATTCAAGCTTGGAGGGCGAATGGAGAGGAACCTCCTCCTAGTATGAAGAGGCTATCGATCTTTCACGAGCTTCCTTATTGGGGTCAGTTACAAATCAATCATCTCTTGGATCCCATGCATATCTTCAAGAATGTGGGGGCTACTATTTGGGCACACTTGGTTGGTTCCAAGGACTCGAGAGGAGTGCGAGAAGACTTGCGTGCTATGAATAGGATGTCTCATTTGTGGCCCCAAGTGCATGCTTCGGGAAAAGTTGTCCTCCCGAAAGCAACGTGGATCCTCTCTACGAGGGAGGAGGCAGCGGTCAAGGCAGACATTGCCTCTTTTCAAACACCGACAGGGTACATGCGTTGCTTGAAAGGAGCATTTTCAAAGGACAATAAGCTTAGTGGCCTCAAGTCCCATGATTGGCACAAGGTCTTACAGGTATTCTAAGTAGAATTAGTGTACCGATAATAGTGATGCGTTAGCGTAATTATTATTATGTTATATTGTTGACATGACTTCATTGTTGCTTTGATAGTTCATCCTCCCAATTACAATAAAAGGGTGCTTACAAGAAGATGTTAGAAATGCTATATTCAAGATCTGTGGTATTGTGAGGTATGCTTACTATCAAATCGCATTATGTATTTTCTTCATGGACATGTGAAATAGGTGGATATCTCAAATATCTTACATATGCATGGACATGTGAAATAGGTGGATATCTCAAAAAGAGATCTCTATATCGAGCATCGAGAAGGCTAGGGTGGAATCCATCGAAGCTGTATGCTTGCTTGAGAAGCACTTTCCCTCGAGCATTATGACAACTCAAGTCCACTTGCTTGTGCACATAGTTGATGAGGTGGCTATAGCAGGTACCGTTCATAGTCGATGGATGTTTTTTCTCGAGCGGTTTATGAAAACTTTAAAGGGGTTTGTAAGACAAAGAGCAAGACCGGAAGCAAGCATGGCAAAGGGATGGCTTGTGCAAGAGTCATTAGTATATATCACAGAGTTTCTTGCATCCACGGATCCTGATATGCCGCAAGCTTGGCACAACAAGGATGATGATTGCATCGTTGGCGAGGTTCCCCAAGGAAAAGGGATTGAAAGAAAGATGAGTGAAGAGCAAATGGAGAAATTCAATAAGTTTTGTATCCTCAATAGCCCTGAGGTGCAGAAGTGGATTGAGAGACATGAAGTGGCCAAAGCAGAAATAATAAATGCAAGGACGAGATTCAGAGTAATGTACAGGCGATCACAACCATATCCACGAGATCTGGCTCTTCTCCCTACTCACATGTCACTTGATTGGCTACAACTGGCTCTACGTAAAGCCGAACGTGATGGAGAGACAATAAGCGAGTGCGAGCGAGAGTTATCATCTAGATGTATGGTGCATGTAAGTTTCTTATCTCTTGACGTAATTAAGTAATTATTTGTGGCAATATATGCTATAAAATAGGTGCGCATCTTCATTGTTTTAATGATGCTCTTTTACAGTACAAAAAGTATAGTGCATTATGGTCATATGGACGACATTTTCGCGTGGAACGCATCGATTCAAAGAGAGTCACGTATGATTGTGGAGTCATGGCTAACTTCACACAAGATAGCCGAGCAAGTGCTTTGGATACCAATCTTTTCTCCTCACAGTTGGATTATTGTGAAACCATACGTGTGGAACCATACGCGACATCTATGAAATTGATTTCAGACGATTTACTTTTTTCATTCTTGATGTAAAATGGTTTAGAACTACTTACAATAGTCCCCATGCGACAGTGAGAAAAGATAGTAGCGGTCTCTTTGCAATAGACTCCACCAAACATTGGACCAATGAAAGTGATACTTTTGTTCTTCCCAGCACTGTGAGCAGGTACATACTAATGATTTAATTATTCGAAGCTATCATTTTTAAAGTCCATTGATATATATATAATTGATGACATTTGGCACCCATCTTCAATATAGGTGGTTTTTCATCCGGATCGTTTTGATCCAAGATGGTGGTACGTGATCCAAGTTGCACCACGAAGTAAGCAAATTTTTGAAGATCGAGATGTGGATATGGAGATGCTACTACCAATGCCGGATCCAATTGATGAATCTAGCGAAGAAGATGTAGATCACCATATGAGCCAAGAGGAAGATGTGCATAATGACATCGCACGGGAGGAGGATGGAGATCACGATATTGACGAAGAAGACAACAATCATCAAGATCAATCACCACACTTCAGCTTTATTGAAGAAGATGATCAAATACCTTTAGGTGAACGTACGATGCTAGAGTAGGATGATGATATAGGAGATCAACTCGGTATAGAGTTGGAGATAGACTTGCTTGGCGCCTTAGACTTGGCTCAAGATGAAACAGTTGATGTAAATGCTCTTATTTGATTTTTCTCATCTCAAATTTGGACATGAATATACGAGCTTCAAAGGCTTGATGTACATGCTCTCATTTTTTTATTCTCTATGAGTTCAAACATGTATGAAAATTTAAAAAAAAATTTCATTGGAAAAAACTAACTTTTAAGCCCTATAAAAAAAAAAAAACCTTTCTGTAAAAACGTCGCTATAGTATTTTGTCTCAGAGTCGCTATATAGCGACTTTTTAAAAGTCGCTATATAGCGACTATTTTAAAAAGTCGCAATATAGCGACTTTTTCTGTAAAAGTCACTATATAGCGACTTTTTAAAATAGTCGCTATATAGCGACGATTTACGATACTCGCTTTTTATACCGACGATTAGCGCTAAGCGAGCGCTAAACGTCGGTACGTAAATGTCGCAATAGGATCCGTGTGTAGTAGTGAATGTAGCAAGCAATACCACAATGACCATTGTCACTAACAAGGTATGAATGCCAAAGGCATAACCAAGCTCTTGATAACAACTCCAAACATTTGTTTTCTTTCTTCAATTGTATGAGTATGTGATTGGCCGAGTAATTGCTGACTTATAGACTCATCCTAGATTCATAACAAAGTCAAACAATATCTATTCTAATGCATATCATTGGTGGCATTTCTCAATCGATATACAACAAATGATGAAGGGATCATATACCTCAATACAACAATTGATAGAACGAGGAATAAATAGATTGAATTAGTGCATAAAGAGAAGAATTAAATTAGATCTAAACTAAAAAAAGACAAATACTAGATAATTGCACTAATATTTAGCAGACCGCTTAACACAAGATGATAATGGCTAGAATTAGGCATAAATGGACTGAATAACTGCACAAAGAGAAGAAGTCATTCAGATTTGTAAGTCATTTGGTATCAACTATTGTCCAAACTAAGAAAAAGCAACCAGCATCCCATGCATTATTCATACCTGGATAGAAACCAATTATTTCTTATGTGACTTAAGAACAACATTCATTTATCTCATGGGCTACTTATCTAGTATATGGGATGGAGCCTTTCAAAGGACAAGGAAACAATGACATGATCAGGACAAAATAAAGGGGAGACATACTTAAAGATGTATAATTCAATGGGTAAATCTTTTAGGAACATAACTATGAAAGTGTATAGCCATTGCCCAATATAGAGAGACAAATAGTAGCCCATGCTATAATTTTCAAGGATTGAATGGGCTTAAGTATACTTAAACTTCATATATAGGTTTTTTACTAGCTAGAATTGGAAAAAATATAACTTTATAGATGTGTATAGATGAATTTTGCTAATCGATTAAGTACTTGGAAGGATGCATTTAGAGCTTTTATGTGAAAGCTATATTGTTAGTATTCAAGGGAATTTATCAAATTTAAAATAGTGAATATTATCCCAAGCAACTTGGAGAAGGCTTTAAATTCATTGTTGGGATAATGTTCACTCCTAATATTTTCCATAGACATGATTCTGAATGTTGGCCATCATCCTCTCTCACACAAGCTTGAGTTGTTTCCTTAAACAAGCGTATCATCTTCTTCACCACAACTCCTCAAATAGCACATCCATCTAGTCACGATACTCTTTGCAATTGCATTGCACCTCCTTCTTGCTAAACTTGAGCTTGAAGATTGGGCCTACAAAGGCCGCATGTCTTTCACGTGTAGCTTCATAAGCAATGACACAATATGGGTCTCCTCAACATCTTCTACTTGAGCTATTATTCATTTCTTTTTCCTTCACCATCAAGAGGCATGAAAATACATTGAACCTTCAATTTTTCACGTGAAGAGGTCTCTATTAGATCCTTCCCTTAGAGGATTCACTATTATGAGGCATGGAAATAATTTGGGACTTTAATTTCTCATAAGGCAGGATCCTTCCCCTTCTTAAGACATGTGTCTTTTAATATAAAGAATTATACTGTTGTCATAGGGACCTCTCAAGATTCACTAGTAATGCTAGTACAATTGGCAGTCATTGAACTAAAGGTGTCCACCAACCAACTATTCTCTAGAGAGAGAAGATACATTGTTTTTGATAGCTTGATGTTTCTCTTCTCTAGATTACCAATGAATTCACATTACTTGAATGGATGATGATTGAGGCAAAAGAGAAATAAAAGGAGGACAAAAACAAGGCTAGGTTAAGGGCAAGATGCAATTAATGAAGATTTACATATAATGTTATAAAAAATGGTAATTTTATGAATGGATGATGATTGAGGCAAACGAGCAAAAAAAAAAGCGACGACAAGAACAAGGCTAGGTTAAGCACATGACGCACACTAATGAAGATTTAAAGAATGTTATAATAAAGGGTCATTGTAAAGGAGGAGAAACAAGGTGAGCTTATATAATAAGGAATGGAACATAAAATTTTATTCGATCTGGATGAAACCTGTAGTGGTAATTGTATTGAGAATATTCTTTTTAGAAACATGTGCTTATTCCTCACTTATTCACATATATAGTGATAGTATAACTTGATTTTATTTATTTTCATGTTGCTGAGACAAGCTTTGCTTTAGAATCTTTAATTTCTATAACAGTGTATGTTGTGAGACACTTTATTTTGTCTATAGCATATGGCCGTACCGCATGCTTGTGCACAATTATAGCAATAAATTTGATGTTCAAAGTCTGGGTGGGCCAAAATGCCATTCACAACGATAGCATCAAAATGGCTCCATTAGAATTCAAATTGTAGATGTTTTATGGCACCAACAAGTACTAGGAGTGGCTTTGTACTGTAACATGGTTGTAAAGAAGAGGTTAAAAATATTAAATATTTGTACCATTAACTTGACTATTTCACTATTCAAGCTCTTACACTTCTTACACTTTGTTTGTTGCAAATGTTCTTAAAATTTCATGATTAGGGTATTCGGAGATGTTGGATTTCTGCATTATTTACAGCAAAAAAAAGAGGCACCTTAATGAATCCTCTTCATAGAATTGTATACTATTAAATGTTGTTGGAGCACCAATAATTGTCTTGAGGGGGTCGTAAGCCATTGGCTGGGCACTTTTCGACTCAAAAATGGATGAGACCACGAGCCATTTCTCCACGTGAAGGGTCCGTAAGAGGCGATGGGAATTTTTAAAAATTGTGTTGTGGGAGTTTGGGAGGCACTTGCCGCGGGCGAGGTCACGAGGGCCATCCATATTGCTATTTTGAAAATGGCTTGATCTGACAACGGCTGAGATTTGATCTCAGTTGACCAGGGACCGTAACATGTCCATGAATCAAATTGAGAAGCCATTGGTGATATGGCTTTGGTTAAGTCAAACCCTTTTATTGTAATTGGTTGAGCCATTGGTGATATGGCTTTGGTTAAGTTAAACCCTTTTATTGTAATTGTCTTGAGGGGGTTGCAATCCAAGCCATTGGCTAGGCACTTTCCGAGCAGAGGAAATGAGCTATTCCTCCATGTAAAGGGTCCCTAGGAGGCGGTTGGAATTTCAAAAAATTGTGTTGTGGGAGTTTGGGAGGTATTTGCCACGAGCGAGGTCACGAGGGCTACCCATATTCCTATTCTGAAAATGGCTTGATCAGAAGCGAGGGTGGCTAAGATTTGATCTTAGTCGATCTAGGCCGTTACGTGTCCATGAATCAAATTGAGAAGCCATTGGTGATATGGCTCTAGTTAAGTCACACCCTTTTATCATAATCGCTCCACAGTCCTAATCGCTCCTTCAACCGAAACTATTAATTAATTAATTATGCCTCTCAATCGATCACTTTATTAATCGATTAACCTAAGTATTGCCCACTTTATCAGTCCGTCCTCCCTCCATATTCCTCCCCGAGCATCCCTCCTCTCTCCCTCTGCATCTCTCCCTCCCCCCCTCCCCCTATCTCCAACCTCTCCCTCTCTCCTTGCTGCTCCCTCTCCCCTCTCCCTCCCCTTCCTCCCTCTCTCCTTGTTGGTGCTCCCTCTCCTCTCCCCTCTCCCTCCCCTTCCTCCCTCTTCTCTCCCGCTCCTTCTCTCCCCTCTCCCCTCTCCTTCCTCCCTCTACCTCCCTCGCCTCAGCATGCCTTGTGTATTTATAGATCCCTCAGCTTTTGGAGACCTCTGATAATCGTAGACTATTTGGCTTCTGGAGACTTCTAATCAATTGTGCTACTCGACCTTACCCACCTTATGTTAGTTCTTGTCCCACTCCCACCACATGGACTAATTAACTAATAGCAAGTTTTTCCTCACTTGGGGACCTCTCCTACCAATTTTAATTAGTTTTGGTGAGTGGTGGCTTAATTAACCTATGTTTATCTATGGATTAATTTATTTATGCTTTAATTAAGCTATGTTAAATCTCTATGGCTTAATTTATTTATGCATAGACTATGTGCAAGGGGGGCTTCCCCAAACGTTCAATAAAAGATTGAACCCAAAACCTTCCTTCTCAAAGAGTGTGCCCTACCATCAAGCTACAAAGTCATCTCCTTATAATAGTATTACAAAGGCTCCCTTCTCCCCAATGTCAAGTGTCCCTCCCTCTTTAATGCCCCTCCCTTATTTAAATCAACCTTCACCCTCGCCCCTCTATTTAATTCGAGGCCTTCCCCTTGTATGCCCCTCCCCGCTCCCCCTCCCCCAACAAATTAATTAATTGCCCCCAAATTCTTGGACGACCTATTCATAGGAGAGTGAAGCCCTTGGCAAAATGTTAAGAAGAGATTGGCCCTCCCCACTCGTGAGATTGCCCCTTCCCCACTTGTGAGATTTCCCCTAGGCGTTCCTCCTTTATTTAATTCAAGCCCTCTCCCCTTATCCCACTCCCCCAAAACAAATTAATTAAATGCCCCCAAATTCAATTGGGGCTATGTATTCATAGGACTTGGAAAAATGTGTAAGAAGGGGTTAAGGAGGGAAAGAGTTTAAGAAGAGGTCAAAGGAAGAAGGAAAAGAGGGTAAAAAGAAGAGTTCAAAGGAAGAAGGAAAAGAGGGTAAAAAGAAGGCGCAGTGGGATCCGACTTGCGCACTCTCTCTCAGCCTCGCTCTCCCAGCCTCGCTCTCCATATCATCTCCCTGCACCTCCTCACTACACAAATCTTCTGCCTCAGCCCGCCTCCATATCCTCTCCCTCCCACTCTACCCTCCTTGCCATGCTCCGCCTCCGCCACCCCACCGGTTCCAGCTGCCCATTCTGCTGCCTGCACACCCTTGTCAGCATTTTCTTCTTGGTCGCTCTCCTCGCCGCTTTCCAGCCCACTTCTGCTCGCCCTCCTCCCGTCGATCATGAGTGGAGCATCATCTCCGCGTCCCCCAGCCCCTGGAATCATAACCATACGCTTGAGTATTACGTCCATGTTCGCACAAACGACGTCGACCTCGGCCAACTCATACCTCCTATCAATCAAACGCTCACAAACTCCTTCGGATCCACTCAGCTGTTCGCCTTCAACGTCACCCGGGGGGCTGATCCTCAATCGACGCAGTCGGGGTTCATCCGCGGATACACAGTGCAGGCTAGCTATGATTCCACTTCCATCGGCATTGAGGTGGAGGGCTTGTCTTGCCATGATGGCTCCTTCAAAGGCACCATACAGCTTCAAGGCTTCGTCGCTGCTGGAACCAACGAAATCGCAGTGGTGGGAGGCACCGGGGCTTTCAGAGGCGCAAAAGGTTATGCCGTCGTAACACAAGTGAGCTCCCAAGGGAATGCGCTTCTTTATCACCACCAGCTGCATTTTCTGTAATCTGTTTATGCTATTCACTGTTTCTCATGGATGTGGATATGCGGGAGCCACGAATCGTACCGTTTCAATTTCCAACATGGATCCAATGGTACATGTAAGCGCCTTGCGCGTTTGATAATAAGATGAGCTGCAATAATTTCAATCATCGGTTGGTGAATTCAGAAAACTCAGATCAAATGCGAATGACTTTATAGTTCTAAGCTCAATTGGAACGTAATAAGTACCTTATGAGACGTTATCTCGTTAACACAAAGTCGACACAACAAGTAACTCTTCATCCATTCTTACAAACTTACGCGAGATGGAATGTTTGGTCAAACTAAGATGTATTCAAATCTACGTCTATATCTCATAAAAAATCTTCCAAACAATCATCATAAACTAAGATGTTCCATTCCCTATGGGAGTAGAAGCACGGCGGCGTCCCCTCGAAGGCCTCAATCGGTTGTGTGAGTTGGGTGGGTGAGTTATTAGATTATAGTTATTATTTTTTAAACTCTTTCTTATAGCCTTCTTATCACTAAGCTTCCCATTTGTGTGCTTAAACCTTCATACATGTTGCTTTATGTATTCAGGTTCGGTCTTTAAATGTGATCCAATTCTTCTCTAGATTTGCAAAGCCTCTAGCTTCATAGCAGCGCTTGCTCTCTTTAATCTTCTCTTAATATTATCAATAAGATGGATCCCACCCAAGAAGAAGGCATGCCCTTGGAACTCCAAAAGTCCATGTATACTGAACTTAAGGTCAAAGTTATCATCCACTTGGTGATGAGATGCCAAACAAAATAGATTATGTTAGAATGTGGGTTTTTCCATGTGTAAATTAGAAAATTGGGCATGTTTATCATTGGAAACATAACAAAGCAAGGAAGAAAATATTCTACTAGTATCCATTATCAACCAAGGCAATGCCCTAATACATGTCCTACTTCATATATGCATGTTTAGCATAAAGTCTTCCAAGCCTACTCAAAGACAAAATTTAGTCCTATGGTATACTCTAGAGTATACTCTACACTTTTTATGACATGTTTGTACTATATAATGTTTGAACCATGCATGCCAAGGTTTTCTTACATATTCTTGATATTGGGTAAGAATGCATCCAAATGGTAAAACATCTTTCTTGGATACAAGTGAGTGATTATCATTTGTATTTTGATTCTTGAACTAACTACACTTTTAGCAGCAAGTAAGTCCTCAGTATGAGGCATTCGCATCGCCAACCGCATGTGGAGATATATGCCACAATGCATTCAGCTTTTTAGGTGACTCCATTCTTGCATCCATCACTAATGCGTGCACCTCTAAACAGAGTATTCAATCAATAATACAGATCGGCAAATCAGTCTTTAAGACATTTCAGCATCGGCTCAGTCATGCTTGCATTGCACCACCCTTGGATACAGTTATCACCACCTCCGATCAGTAGATCATTCCTCAGCATGAGGACATTTATACATCAGTGCAGTCCTACCCCAGTGCAGTTGACATCATCAAGTTCAGCCATAGCACAACTTGTGGAGCTTTAGTGTTTTAGCATGCACTTATGGTTGTCTTATACAATCCATACTTGATGCAGATTAGTGGTTGGATCTAGGACTTCAAATCAGTCCCTATATCAACATTCGGCACCTCATTTGCCTTAGGGACATGCTATGGTTTTTTATTGATATTCCAAGCTTATAGTCCTTTATATTATTATGAGTTCCACCTTGAGCCTTTGACAGATCCTACATCCCATGTTGACAGATGTTTAACCATACACATATCAAATGACCTCCAGTTCATGATCGTTGAGCATACAAGTTTGACAGGTTTCTGTAACTTGTCAGCTTTACAGGCCTCTTCACTAGCACAGTAGTGTATCATAGATGCACCTTCAGCCCCTGGATCACTCTGTCCACACTGACTATGAGGTCTTCTTTGATCTCGCATCATTCAACAGAGATCATAGTTCTACTGCAAGAGGTATATTCATTGCTAGCTAGAGTCTCATTAAGACAAACTTCTAAAAGACTCCACAGGCATTGGGGTAGGCATAGATGAAACATTAGGATCTCATAACAAACTACTTTTTTAATCAACTATAACATATTTGGAAAGAAGAAACTACTTATAGTAGCAGAATCCCATAATCTATATGCTTTGCTCTCACCATTGTAGCTAGTGAGAACACACTTTTGAGATTTAGCACTAGCTTCTATTCTAGTTGATATGTTACATGAGCATAAGCAACAACAAAAAATCCTAATATTTGAAATTATGGTCTTGAACCTAGAAATAATATAATAATCCATTAAACAATAGTTGGAGACCTGTTCATGAGATAGACTATTGTGTTACATGTTTTAGCCCAATAACCACATAGGAGATGCTGAGATTGCTCTCAACGGAAGCAAGAATGGAAAAAGGAGAGAGACAGAGACAGAGAGCCACAAGTTTTGGTGGGTGCAGAACCACCCTAATCTTCTTTTTCATTCATTTATATATGTGTTTGAGTATTGTACATAACTGGGGTAAAGGCACAATGACCTTTAACCCCCACAACCTCCCACTTAAAGGACAATGTTCCTTTAAGGGAGAACAACCAGTGAGCATACTATCCAATGCCCATCAATACACGACAATACTCAAACCACTGACTAGGTCTCGGGGGGGTCACTATGTATAAACTCTCTATATCACGTGCGTTCAAGGCTTATTTGTAAAATCCCTTATCCGTATATTTTTCATTAATAAAATGTACCCTTTTTTTATACAAATCTGTAATTTTTTTCTAAAATCATTTTAAATAATCCCTTATGTAAGTTAAATTCTATAAATTTTAGAAATAAAAAATATCCTTCTGTTGAACTCACGTGATAGGGTTACATAAGATGAGTGACTCCCCTGAGGACTAGGTAGACTCTTCGTCAGCATATCTGCAGGGTTATCATCTGTATGAACCTTGACAACCTCTATGCGCTTGTCCTCAAGTACCTCCCTGATGAAATGGTACCTGACCTCAATGTGTTTGGTCTTTGCATGAAAGACCGGATTCCGTTCTAGCTAAATAGCACTCATGGAATCACTATGCAATGTCGGTACACCTGTATGAATCCCCAAATCTCCCACTAGCCGATCAAGCCATATAGCCTCCTTGCAACCCTCTGTGGCTGCAACATACCCAGCCTCTGTGGTAGACAAAGCAACGCACTTCTGTGTGCGAGACATCCACAACATTGCACCACCTGCAAAGGTGAACACATAACCAGAAGTGGATCTCCTACGATCCACATGCCCTGCATAGTCTGAATCTGTGTACCCAAGTACACGCATGTCTCCTTTACCAAAGCAGATGCACATCTCCTTGGTACCCTTCATGTACCTCATGATGCACTTAACTACCTCCCAATGCCTCTTTCTTGGATTAGCCATATACCGGCTAACAACTCCCACTGCAAATGCAATGTCTGGTCTAGTAGCTATCATAGCATACATAAGACTCCCAACTGCCGATGCATAAGGAACCTTGGTCATCATGGCCCTTTCCTCATCTGATTTGGGAATATCTGTGTGACTCAGTTTCACATATGGAGGCAATGGAGTACTCACTGCCTTCCCCCCCTCCATATTGAAACGCTGCAATACTTTTGTAACATACTCTTTTTGTGAAAGCCAAAGGAGTTTCCTACTCCGATCACGTGTGATGCGCATACCAAGAATATGACCTGCAAGTCCCAAATCCTTCATATCAAAGGCCTCATGCAACTTGGCCTTTAATGCATCTAGCTCATAAGTATTCTTGCTAGCCAATAGCATATCATCCACATATAGTGCCAAGATTATCAAGCTATTATCCTTAGCCCTTTTAGTGTAGAGGTAGTGATCAATTTCACTCCTTCTAAAACCCTCGGACCGAATGAAAGCATCAAACTTCTGATACCATTCTCTAGGCGCTTGCTTAAGACCATAGAGACTCTTCTTCAGCTTGCAAACTAAATGCTCTTTGCCCTTTTCTTCAAAGCCTTCCGGCTGCACCATGTAAATTTCCTCATGCAAATCCCCATGCAAGAAAGCTGTCTTGACATCCATTTGCATAAGCTCCATATCCTCTGATGCCACTAGTCCAAGCATGCATCTAAGTGTGGTCATCTTCACAACCAGAGAGAATATCTCATCAAAGTCCACACCCTTCTCTTGCTTGAACCCTTTAGCAACCAAACGGGCTTTGTACCTAGGCACATCATCACCTGTGACCTTCATTTTGTAGACCCATTTACATGGCAATGCTTTCTTTCCATGTGGCAAAGAAACCAAGTCCCAAGTCTTATTCTTCATAAGTGAACTCATCTCTGATTGCATAGCATACTCCCACTTGTGTTGATCCTCGCGCATCATAGCCTCTCTATAGCAAGAAGGCTCCCCGCAATCAGTAAGCATCACATAGTCTACCCCTAGAACAAACTTATCAGGCAGTCTAGACACTCTAGATGATCTTCTCAAGGGCAATTCAGCTTGCTGTCCCACCTACATATCAGCCACATTTGTCTCATCATTTCCACCAATAGATGATCCATCATCTACCCTTGATTGTATACCTATGGGAGTACTTGGTGGTACCATTTCTTGCACGTTTGGTGCATGGACAACTTGCTGTCTATCAACATATGCAGGTGGATTCACATCCTAGAAAGTGATTCTCCTCATTTCCACATCCCTCATGGGTGCCTTATGCATCTTTTTCTCATTGAAGACTACATCATGGCTACGTATGATCTTCTTTGCTTCTGGATCCCAGAGACGATAGCCCATCTCTCCACTTTCACCATAACCTAGAAAGATGCCTTTCCTAGACTTAGGATCTAGCTTCTTTCGAAGCTCTTTTGGCACATGTGCATATGCCTCACACCCAAATATACACAAGTGAGAGTAAGAGGGCTTCTTGCCACTCCATGCCTCTTCAGGAATACCACGATCCAAACTCTTACTAGGTGATCTATTGATCACATGCACTGCAGTCTTCATTACCTCAGCCCAAAAACCACCAGAAAGACTTGCATTGGAAAGCATGCATTGCAAACTTTCTTGAATGGTGGGGTTCATCTTTTCTGCAACTGGATTTTGCTCTGGAGTACGAGGGGATGTGAGCTCCCTCTTAATCCCATGTGTATCATAGAAATGCTGAAAGTCATGAGAGAGATACTCTCTACCATTGTCAGTCCGTAGGCATTTAAGCGTTCTACCTGACTGATTCTCAACCAAGGCCAACCGTTTCTGAAATACCTGGAACACATCACTCTTCTGAGCTATAGCATAAGCCCACACTTTCCTTGTTGCATCATTAATGAATGTCACATAGGATTCAGCCCTGCCTAATGACCGTGTAGGCATGGGACCACATACGTCTAAATGCACCAAATCAAGCTTTTCAAACTCTTTCTTTCCCCTTCTTTTGTGGGCTGATTTAGTCTGCTTCCCATAGAGATAGTGCTCACAAAATTCAAAATCAGAGAAACTCAAATGCGGTACATAACCCAAATGGCATAAGAGTTTCATTCCATTCTGGCTCATGTGCCCCAACCTGCAATGCCACAAGGAAGTGCTTGGCTGCTCGGTTATTGCAACAACATGATCAAATACCCCTGATACATGTAAGGGATACAAAGTCCCACATTTGGCACCCCTAGCCAAAAGCATAGAGCCGTTCTGAATTTTCCAACTCTGAAAGCCAAAAGTGGTGTGAAAACCAGCATCATCTAGCTGACCCACTGAAATAAGACTCTAGAAGTTACTTAGGGAGCAATAGAAGAAGGTCTGGGGGCATCATTTGGAGAAGCGTGGGAGGAAGATGGTCTTAGAGAGGGAGGGTCAAAAGGTTTAATCATTGCTGATGGATCCTAAGGGGGCCAAGGATATAAGGAGCATATGTAATGGGAGGCCTCTTGAGATTTGTAAGCCAATCCATAGACCATAGCTCAGTGAGTGGGTCCTCGGAGGGGTTGGTGATGCCGCAGGCATTGTCAAAACGAGTCATGTAGCATTTTTACTAGCATGGATCTCTTCTGCCACTTAATACTTAGGTCCTTGTTCAGGTCTCAAACGTTTTTGTGCATGGCAGCTACCTCCGTGATGTGGCTGCCGAGTAGTTTCTCAGCCTCCTTAAGAATGCCACATAATATATTGAAAGGGTCGGCATGGTTGGATGTGGAAGAGCATGGATTTGAGCTACAAAATTATGATGTGGCAGGCTACTCGATCTTAATCAAACAAATCGAAATTGTGATAGGTGGGTATAGATGTAATTCTTCGGGGTGATTGCCCCGAGTGTTGCACCGTGGAGAGATAGAGGTGGGGTCGTAGGACTAGGAACTGACAAGTTGATGTGTTGCCAAGCCTTGTGAATAGGGAATTGGTGTTGGGACTGGACACTCGGCTTAAAACTTCAGTTGCAAAGGTGGTAATAGGAATGACATCTTGCCCATCCAAAATTGGCCTTGCTTCCAAAACCTGCTCAAGTAAAGTCTGGGTGGTCAACTAAAAAATGAGTCGGGTAAACATCTATAGCACCTTGTCAAAAAGAGACACAAAGGAAGTCTAAGTCCCTACATCATATCCTAGATTTGGGCCTATAAAACGAGCCAAGGTAGACACCTGTACACCCTTCTCACAAAAACATCACATAAGTGCACTTAACCCATAGGCTCAACCCAAAGGCATTCTCTTTTCCGAGTGCGATTCCATTGACTGTCCAGATGCAATCACATTGCACACCAGCTACACTCTCTTTGAGTGGTTTCCAGATGGCATTCACAAAGCTTCTCAAAGCTCCAAAATAAAATCAGCAAACTACCCAACCAAAGAATGACTCATGTAGCACTTCCTGGGTACCTGTGAACTGAGAAAGAGGCGGCACATGAGGCCAACTAATAGCTTATGGCAAAATGCAATTGCAGCAGCAAAATCACAACTCACCAAGCCCTAAAAACTCAAACTAAGTCCTCAATTTCCAAGACGACATAGTAGCCAATGCCCAACTGCATTCTCATCCAAAGAGGAGTGCAAAGGCATGAAGAAAGAGCATTTACAAGAGCTGAATGGAATAAGAATTCCACTAAAAAATGTGAAAAGAAGCACTTTTGTCGTGAAGAAGTGGAAGTTCTTGGGCTCAAAAGAAGCGTGCTTTAGAGAGGAGTACATTGAGAAGGTTTTGGAGAAGTTTCATTGTGGGAAAGTCCTCCAAAACTGATGAAAACCAGTCAACCAACGCGTGGGACCACTCGAAATTCAACAAAAAAGCTGTAGCTTTGCAAGAGGAGATGCTCAGGAGGCTGTAGAAGCAGAAAGGTCTAGAAAAAGCCACTTTTGCAAATTCGACCAGCAAAAGAAGTGCTAAACTCTGCCCGTTCTACCAAACGAATGGAGGGAAAAACATATCACTGCGAAGGGGAGGAAGAGGGGAAGCCATCGGCCCAAATGGAAGTCGAGGAATCCAAACGGGTGAGGAGTTATGAAGAAAAATGGAATTCAGCTGAAGGAGGCTGAAAAACCAGTCCAAAATCTCAACAAAGGGAGAAGATGAGAGAGAAAACCACACATGTCAAGTTTAGAAGGCCCACGAAGGTCCAGGAACGGCGGCAAAGGAGCATGTAGAAGGCACTAGAGCCACCTGGAACTCTAGGGGGGCCACTGAAGGTACATGGCCCTCTAGGGGGCCCATTAAAAATGCCACATCATCATTTCCCAACAATCACTCTTTTAATTCCTTGGAATGCCTTTGCCTAGGGATTAATTACGCTTATGTGCTAGGCACCATGCCGCCTTTAATTACACATTATTAAGCCCACACTTGGACTTTTAAAACCAAAGTTGTCACGGTCTTGTAGTACATTAAAGTACTTAGAATTTCACGCCCCCGTGACACCTCCGGTACTATGAGAGAGTCATCCTCAAAATCCAGCAAGCCCACCTCCATATCTCCTATGTCTACATTGAAGTCACAGAGGAGGATATCTCCTTGTCTAGAGAACTCCATGATGTCATCATATAGCTTCTCATATGGGCTGTGTCCCTCTATGGTGACCTCATGTGCATAGGATGATGTATCTAGGGGATGGAAGTCACAAAACGAGAATGACAGGGGTGGATGAAGCAACAGTTCAATATTCGTAACAAAACACGATTTCGGCTGTTTGAAATTCCTAAGGCCTTCTCCTCGCATTTTCCTGCAAATTCATGAGGCAGCATGCTGTAATATTCCTTCAGTCATTTGAAGGTGTTTGCATGTCCATGCAGGATGGATTGAGTCTATGGAAGGCAAGAAGTGTGCACAGACTGAAGGAAGAACCCATAAGTACAGTTTTATCCTCACATGCAATTATCACACTTGAAGATCTGCATTCCTACAATGATTTCTCTGTCTTTACAACTAAATAAAATATGGATTGAGTCTATGCATATCCATGCAGGATGGATTATTTCTATGGAAGGCAAGAAGATTGCAGAGACTGAGGGAAGAACCCATTAATACTGACCTGAAAGCCATCTGTGGGTGGGCTGTGCTATTGATGAGTACCCTGTGCTGGGGATGAACCTATGCTGCTGGTCAGGATGCTGATGTTGCAGAGTAGGGAGGTAGGGAGGCAAGAGAGCTGAGGCTAGAGGGCAAGAGAGCTGAGACAGGATAGATTAGACAGGAGGGAAAAGATAAGTGCAAAATACAATCAAGGTAGCTATTAAATCCCACACGTGTGGAATGTAGTCGTTTTTCACACGTGTGGATGGGACCCAGATCTCTTGGAGTTTGAAACTTGGCACATGTGAAAAAGACACTTTATGCCTTGGAACTTGTGCCATTCATGATTTCATAATCAATTCCACAACCACTCTTCCCTCCCCTACCTCCCAATCTTTCATCCCTGCTAGGACCCTCGCATCTTCCTTTTCCTTCCCTCTCTGATCCCTTCCTACCCAGCACACTCCATCCAGACTGCAACCTGCCTGAAGACTACTACCACTGCCAGATCTCCAGGTTACCAAGGCTGCAGTTCAAGTTTGGGAAAGAGCAGGAGATTCACCAGTGCAACTCCAACAGCATGGAAAAGGAAAAAAAAGGTCAGAATTCTAGATTCTTTTCAATGTTTTTTGACATATATTTCTTCCATCCATTGAATTCTTGATGTCCAAATATCTTCACTCAGCTCCACCCTTCTTGTTACATATTCAATTTATACTGTCCAAGAATGTGGTAGATCACCCAAAAATTTGATTGGAGATGGACATGAATAGAACCTAGAAGTTTGCAACACTTCTTCTAAGTCGATGTGAAGATGGTGTAATCGCTTCTTCTGAGATAGTGACTCACTAGTATCGGCCATTTTTTGTGCTTCTGAGGTTGCGAAGTTTGCTTGTCAATCTCATAGTAATTTTGTAACATGAATCATGGAAGTGTGGCGGTATCCATGTAAATATTTTGAAAACTTGCAATCACCAAGTTCAGTGATGGATTCTTTATGAAAGGCCTGCACACGTCGGCAAAAGAGATGCAGAATCTTTGGTAAACAAAAAAAAATCTAAGGAGATATTTAATGCAAAATCGTGTTAGTCAGACAAAAGATTATCTTATTCCTTTCATCAGAACTGACAGTTCTGTAGTCCTTACTGACAGTTCTGAGCCACGTTTTCGTATTTTACTATTTTTGAGGTCTCTTAGGAGAGAAATAAATCAAAAAATAGTGAATTTCTTACAGGGCCCCAAAATGAGCTCCCTTTTTTCCTAATGAGAGGATAATGGGTAGCATCTAAATGGTGTCTAGTGGGTCTAGCAGTTTGATTAACTGGTGCCATAGAAATGAGAGATAATTGCTTTATATAGTCTTTTTTAAAGCCTTTAGGCTTTTTCTTTTAAATTAAGGTTTTTTGAGTGCACCCCCTCCCCTCCAGTCTTTTGTCGACGCGAGTTTGGTAATACTTAATCTTCACCACCCTCCATCCCAACCCACTCACCCCTTTGCCCTGTCATGTCGCACATGCAATTCTATAATTTCCAAACAAATTCGTGAATTTTGGAATCTATAATTGACTCAAAATAGTGTTAACTTTATTCATTAAACATTTTACATTTGGGGCTCTCTTAGGACCCAATGCCTCCCCTGTCTGACTCTACATTGTAACCAAAGCGCAACCCCTTGGCTCCCTGTTGGGGACTTCTAAGCAGCACATCTCCTTGTCTTCTTGACATGTTGAACCGCTTTTGCGAGACTTGAGACCTCTACCTTATCGCGCTTGAGAGTCCTGGCCTTGAGACATCTATAAAACCAATCGAACATTTCATGTAGTGCATTGCTTCGCACGATACAACCCCCATGCCTTGTATTCTTGAAGTATGTTGCCTTTGCTCTGTAGTGTGATTTCTCCATTCCTTGAGTATTCCAAATGGACAGAGGGCCCCATTGCTCTACAAACCATGGTGCATGTGCATAAAGAATATGCTGTAAACAAAAACATTGTATTAGAAACATAAAATGACTCAAGTTTAAAGCACAAAATTTCAACCTAAGGAGGATTACCATGTAATGCGTTTGATTTGTAGTGCACTCACACAAAGCTTTCCAGTACTCTCAACCTAGGGTGCTTTGAGCCAATGTATGTTTTTCTTTATCAGCATTGTGGTTGGACAAGAACCTCCTTGCCTTTCCTCCACCCATGTACACTTTAGCAAGAAAATTTTGTGTCTTTCTTGATTGTTTCTTGTCCTGCTTAAGCTTCAAATTGCCTCTGTGAAGTCCCATTAGTGAGAGTAGTTCTTCAGCTTTTGCAATGCATTATGCAGATACTTGCTATGGCCTCAAATTCCAAGCATAAACTAGATGGAGATAGAGTAACTTATCAAGTATACGTAGTTCAGGGGAAGAAGCATCTTGACCTTTGGGTGGATGGAAACTTGGAAAGAGTATAAAAGTTGAAGGGAACAACTTTGGGACTGAAGGAGAGGAAAAGAAAATTGCAATCTATGGATGTATTTTCAACCAATAGCGGTGCCTCAAAGAGGAGAATATGGGCTGCAAAGTTAGTTCCCCAAATTTTCAATTCAATTTCTTACTCGAAAATATTTGTGGTGTTGCATTCTTTCCACTAAGACTCATTTGTACTCTACTTTAGGAATTTCATGAAGGATGTGATGGGATCAATGGAAATGGATGATAGTGATCCTTCATATGTTCTAAGAAGTTTAATAAAGCCAAGTGATGTCATGGAAGTGTTGAAGGACCCTAGACAAAAAGGTCTATGTAAACAAGTTGCTAGAGAGGTAATGAAGGATTTCAAGGGCATCGTGCAAGCAAAGGAGGTGCTTGGAGTTTGTGATGCTGCTGGTGTAAGTCATGAAGCTTACAACTCTGTTTTTAAAATTTTCAAGTATGCTATAGAGGAAAAGTATAAGATATCTACAATGCCATTGCCAACACTGTGGTCTATAAGGCTTGCATGTTAAGAAACAATCCAATGTGCTAGAGAAAAGCTTAGAGGATACCATTGCGTAAGTGGCACAATGACTTGGAAGAGTAAAAAGAAATCTGGCATCCAAACGTTTGAGATGAATGCTTTCAATAATGTTTACATGGATGTAGAGAATTAGCAGAGAGCCATGGTCAAATTCTATGGGATGAGAGAAGAAGGTAAAAGAAATTCCCTCTTCATATTCAACTTTATTTCTTCTCACTACTACACACGCATCCTATTGCGACGTTTACGTACCGACGATTAGCGCCCGCTTAGCGTTAATCGTCGGTATAAAAATCGGGTGTCGTAAATCGTCGCTATATAGCGACTTTTAAGAAGCGTCGCTATATAGCGACGTTAGTAATAGTCGCTATATAGCGACTATGAAAGGTCGCTATATAGCGACTTCTATTAAAGTCGCTATATAGCTACTTTTAAAGGTCGCTATATAGCGACACTGAGACTATATTATAGCGACGTTTTACAGAGAGGTTTTTTTTTTTTTTTAAGTCTTAAAATTTATTTTCTTCCAATGACAAAATTTTTTAAATTTTCATACATGTTTGAGCTCATAGAGAAATAAAAAATGAGAGCATGTACATCAAGCCTTTGAAGCTCATATATTCATGTCCAAGTTGGAGATGAGAAAAATCAAATTAAATAAGAGCATTTACATCAACTGTTTCATCTTGAGCCAAGTCTAAGGCGCCAAGTAAGTCTATCTCCAACTCTATACCGAGTTGATCTCCTATATCATCATCGTACTCTAGCATCGTACGTTCACCTAAAAGTATTTGATCATCTTCTTCAATTAAGCTTAAGTGTGGTGATAGATCTTGACGATTGTTGTCTTCCTCGTCAATATCGTGATCTCCATCCTCCTCCCGTGCGATGTCATTATGCGCATCTTCCTCTTGCCTCATATGGTGATCTACATCTTCTTCGCTAGATTCATCAATTGGATCCGGATTTGGTAGTGGCATCTCCATATCCACATCTCGATCTTCAAAAATCTGCTTACTTCGTGGCGCAAATTGGATCACGTACCACCATCTTGGATCAGAACGATCCGGATGAAAAACCACCTATATTGAAGATGAAAAATCACGTGCCAAATGTCGTCAATTATATATATATCAATGGACTTAAAAAACGAAAGCTTCGACTAATTAAATCATTAGTATGCACCTGCTCACAGTGCTCGGGAAGAATAAAAGTATCACTTTCATCGGTCCAATGTTTGGTGGAGTCTATTGCAAAGAGACCGCTACCATCTTTTCTCACAGTTGCATGGGGACCGTTGTAAGTAGTTCTAAACCATTTTACATCAAGAATGAAAATAGTAAATCGTCTGAAATCAATTTCATAGATGTCGCGTATGGTTCCACAATAATCCAACTGTGAGGAGAGAAGATTGGTATCCGAAGCACTTGCTCGGCTATCTTGTGTGAAGTTAGCCATGACTCCACAATCATACGTGACTCTCTTTGAATCGATGCGTTCTATGCGAAAATGTCGTCCATATGACCATAATGCACTGTACTTTTTGTACTGTAAAAGAGCATCATTAAAACAATGAAGATGCACCTATTTTATAGCATATATTGCCACAAATAATTACTTAATTACATCAAGAGATAAGAAACTTACATGCACCATACATCCAGATGATAACTCCCGCTCGCGCTCGTTTATTGTCTCTCCATCACGTTCGGCTTTACGTATAGCTAGTTGTAGCCAATCAAGTGACATGTGAGTAGGGAGAAGAGCCAGATCTCGTGGATATGGTTGTGATCGCCTGTACATTACTCTGAATCTCGTCCTTGCATTTATTCTTTCTGCTTTGGCCACTTCATATCTCTCAATCCACTTCTGCATCTCAGGGCTATTGAGGATACAAAACTTATTGAATTTCTCCATTTGCTCATCACTCATCTTTCTTTCAATCCCTTTTCCTTGGGGGACCTCGCCAATGATGCGATCATCATCCTTGTTGTGCCAAGCTTGCGGCATATCAGGATCCGTGGATGCAAGAAACTCTGTGATATATACTAATGACTCTTGCACAAGCCATCCCTCTGCCATGCTTGCTTATGGTCTTGCTCTTTGTCTTACAAACCCCTTTAAAGTTTTCATAAACCGCTCGAGAAAAAACATCCATCGATTATGAACGGTACCTGCTATAGCCACCTCATCAACTATGTGCACAAGCAAGTGGACTTGAGTTGTCATAATGCTTGAGGGAAAGTGCTTCTCAAGCAAGCATACGGCTTCGATGGATTCCACCCTAGCCTTCTTGATGCTCGATATAGAGATCTCTTTTTGAGATATCCACCTATTTCACATGTCCATGCATATGTAAGATATTTGAGATATCCACCTATTTCACATGTCCATGAAGAAAATAGATAATGCGAATTGATAGTAAGCATACCTCACAATACCACAGATCTTGAATATAGCATTTCTAACATCTTCTTGTAAGCACCCTTTTATTGTAATTGGAAGGATGAACTATCAAAGCAACAATGAAATCATGTCAACAATATAACATAATAATAATTACGCTAATGCATCACTATTATCGGTACACTAATTCTACTTAGAATACCTGTAAGACCTTGTGCCAATCATGGGACTTGAGGCCACTAAGCTTATTGTCCTTTGAAAATGCTCCTTTCAAGCAACGCATGTACCCTATCGGTGTTTGAAAAGAGGCAATGTCTGCCTTGATCGCTGCCTCCTCCCTCGTAGAGAGGATCCACGTTGCTTTCGGGAGGACAACTTTTCCCGAAGCATGCACTTGGGGCCACAAACGAGACATCCTATTCATAGCACGCAAGTCTTCTCGCACTCCTCTCGAGTCCTTGGAACCAACCAAGTGTGCCCAAATGGTAGCCCCCACATTCTTAAAGATATGCATGGGATCCAAGAGATGATTGATTTGTAACTGACCCCAATAAGGAAGCTCGTGAAAGATCGATAGCCTCTTCATACCAGGAGGAGGTTCCTCTCCATTCTCCCTCCAAGCTTGAATCCAATCACTTGCTTTTAAATATGATGGTGGTGGATCAAGCTGACCTCCACGTGCGAGATGGTCGAGCGGAAGGTATCGAGCATGACCTTCATAAACATTTTTCCTCATGTGTTTGGAGTAGCGTGCAAGCGATTTCAGAGCGGGTCCACAAACAGGACAAGCATGGTACCCACTTGTAGCAAGCCCTGCACGCGTGCATGAATATGTTAGTACAAGACATGCGTGCAAAAGAGAGTAAAAAAAGCATAATCCCTCATTGTACATGTAAAGACATAACCACGTACCTGCGCACTCTCCATATCCTGGGTAGTCATGCATGGTCCACATCAAGATACCCCTGACGGAAATATCATTGGTATGCCTAGGAGCTCTGGAAATATCAAAGACCTGCACTCCTCTCCATAATATCTGTAACTCCTCTATCAAAGGTGCCATGTACACGTCCATGTTTCTTGCCTTGTACTTTCCTGGCACAAGTAGTGCAAGCATGAGGTGTCCCTTTTTTATTGTTAGCCATGGTGGGATATTGTAATTCACCACGACTATGGGCCATGTCGACCAAGATGTCAAGCGTAACCCGAAAGGATTCACGCCGTCCATGGCTAGCCCAAGATGTAAGTTGCGTGGCTCTCTCGCAAAGTCCGGCCACTGATTATCTATGTGCTTCCAAGCCGCACAATCTGCGGGAATCCTCAATGTGTGATCAGTGGACCGATGAGATGCATGCCATGTCATCAACTCCGCTATGGATTTGCATCGAAACATGTGTTGTATTCTTGCAATGATGGGAAAGTGTCTTAAGACCTTTACCGGTATCCTCTCACCCTGCAAGTCATCTCTATATCGTTGTTCCCCACACTTTGGACAACTAGCCAAATCTCCATGCTCACGACGAAAGAGAATACAATCATTACGGCAAGCATGGATGGTATCATAATCCATACCCACCATTGTTAGCATCTTTTTCGCTTCATCTCTTGATGCGGGCATGGTATTTGGTGCAGGCAACATCTTTTGGAGCAACCTATGACAAAGACACTATCCAAATGATGATTCTCAAAACAAACAATATCCAAATAATGAGTCAATCAAATTAATGCAAGGGCTAACCTCATTAAGGTCGAGACACTTGTATCCGACCACCCATACTGTACTTGTAGATTCAAGATTGAGAGACAAGCACGTAGTTTAGACATCCTGGCACCCTCGTACAATTGTGTTGATTGCAACTCTCGCATTTTCACCTCAGACTCTGACATCACGTGTACGTGGGATGTAGTGCCCCTAAAAATGGAATCCATCATGTCGACCATACCCTCGTCGTCATCTGGGAGACTATAGTCTTGTTGAAAGTGAGAAGGTATATGTGTACCCTCGTCACCCTCGTCATCCTGTCATAAGCTCATTCGTGTAAATAGAAGATCTTCTAATTCCGGGTATACAATAAGATTGCGAACTTAAATAGCTTTGACTTACCGATGATCCATCAACATGTGCAACACCAACGGGGGGTACTGGTTCCGGCTCCTCCCCATACATCCGCAAGTGGCGCATGATAATACGACGTTGATGTCGTACTTCTCGCTTGCAATGAGTGCAATGACAATATAACCTCTCCGTAAGCCACTTCGTGCTCCCGGGCGTTGGCGCATCATCGGATGAGCTTCCACTCGTCCCTTCCATCTACACTTATAAAACCAAAACATAAGCATGAAGAGGAGATGTACACAATTATGAGCATAGCATGTTTAATTTGAGCTTCTCTTGAGGCTATATAAAAAGAATGACATCGCTATATAGTAAGGATTGAAACAAAAAATCCTATATAGTAAGGCTGTGTAGTAAGAGGAGATATTGACAATTATAGGCATAGCATGTTTGAGTCACAAGAGGCCTCATTAAAAAACAAACAGTAAGCGTCGCTATATAGCGACGCTCTGTTCCGTCGCTATATAGTGACGATTTTAATTGAAAGCGTCGCTATATAGCGACGTTTTCAATTAAAAACGTCGCTATATAGCGACGAATAAGCGTCGCTATATAGCGACGCTGTGGGTTAAAACCCGAAACGCCGAAACCCGCGGCGTTTTGCTCAAAGCTTTCCTAATCTCTAAACTAAGCTCTCCAAAATCTCCTCCTACCTATTTTCACTGACCTCCCATCTATTCCAAGCAACCTCCTACCCTATTTCCCACTCCTCACCCTCCTCCTACCTCTTGTGCACCCTCTCTCTCCTCTTTCCCTCTTTGGTTTCCAGAAAGAAAGTTCTTCAAAAGGTGAGTTTTTTTCAACAATGTAGGTTGTTTGTTTGTTAGCTTTGGTTTTCTGAGTGTTTCTACTTGTATTGCTAAAGTTTTAAACTAGTTTTCATGCTTGATTAGAAAGGATTCAAACAAAAAACGAAATTTCAAGAAAGAAAGAAAGAAACTCACCTCTTCTTTCTGTATTTCTCTTCCTTCTCTTCCTTCTCTTCTCCTCAATCTCCTCCTTTCCTTGTCTCCTCAATCTTCTCTTTCCTTGTCTCCTTTCAAGAAGTTGCTTTTGTGATCTCCTCTTTCCACTAACATCTTATTTGAAAAAATGGGTTGTTTTCTCTCTTTTGTAGGGCCAGTCCACTACACCGAGCGGGACATAGTCTCTCTTTTGTGGGCCGAGTCCACTACACCGAGCGGGACATACTTTTACAGGTAAGTGCTTCCTCTTCTTTCCATTTAAGCTTTTTGTTATTTGCATTTGCCTGCAGCTAGCGCCTTAAGCGCTAGCTGCAGTGATGGGCGTAGGAACCCTCTCTTCCCCCTTCTCTTTTTCTCATTTTCCCCCTTCTCTTTTTTCCCTCTTCTCTTATTCTCTCTTTCCCCCTCTCTCTTTTCCCTTCTCTCTTTCCTTTCCCCCTTATTCTCTATTTCCGCATCCCTCTTATTCTCTTATGCTTATGCTTCTCTCATTCCGCATAAGCTCCTCCTCTATTTCCGCATGAGCATAAGCATGAGCTTATGCTTATGCTTATGCATAAGCATAAGCATAAGCATAAGCTCATGCTTATGCTCATTCATGAGCATGAGCTTATGCGTAAGTTTCCGCAAGAGCTTATGCGGAAATAGAGAATGAGAGAAGCATATGCTTCTCTCATTCTCTTTTTCCGCATAAGCTCCTTCTCTCATTCCGCATAAGCTCCTTCTCTATTTCCGCATGAGCATAAGCATGAGCTTATGCTTATGCTTATGCTTATGCATGCATAAGCATAAGCATAAGCTCATGCTTATGCTCATGCGGAAATAGAGAAGGAGCTTATGCGGAATGAGAGAAGGAGCTTGTCATGAGCTTATGCGCAAGTTTCCGCAAGAGCTTATGCGCAAGTTTCCGCAAGTGCTCCTTCTCTTTTTCCGCATAAGCTCTTTCTCTCATTCCGCATAAGCTCCTTCTCTATTTCCGCATGAGCATAAGCATGAGCTTATGCTTATGCTTATGCATAAGCATAAGCATAAGCTCATGCTTATGCTCATTCATGAGCATGAGCTTATGCGTAAGTTTCCGCAAGAGCTTATCCGCAAGTTTCCGCAAGTGCTCCTTCTCTTTTTCCGCATAAGCTCCCTCTCTTTTTTCGCATGAGCATAAGCATGAGCTTATGCTTATGCTTATGCATAAGCATAAGCATAAGCTCATGCTTATGCTCATTCTTCCGCATGAGCTTATGCGTAAGTTTCCGCAAGAGCTTATGCAGAAATAGAGAATGAGAGAAGCATATGCTTCTCTCATTCTCTTTTTCCGCATAAGCTCCTTCTCTCATTCCGCATAAGCTCCTTCTCTATTTCCGCATGAGCATAAGCATGAGCTTATGCTTATGCTTATGCTTATGCATAAGCATAAGCATAAGCATAAGCTCATGCTTATGCTCATGCGGAAATAGAGAAGGAGCTCATGCTTATGCTCATGCGGAAATAGAGAAGGAGCTTATGCGGAATGAGAGAAGGAGCTTGTCATGAGCTTATGCGCAAGTTTCCGCAAGAGCTTATGCGCAAGTTTCCGCAAGTGCTCCTTCTCTTTTTCCGCATAAGCTCTTTCTCTCATTCCGCATAAGCTCCTTCTCTATTTCCGCATGAGCATAAGCATGAGCTTATGCTTATGCATAAGCATAAGCATAAGCTCATGCTTATGCTCATTCATGAGCATGAGCTTATGCGTAAGTTTCCGCAAGAGCTTATCCGCAAGTTTCCGCAAGTGCTCCTTCTCTTTTTCCGCATAAGCTCCCTCTCTTTTTCCGCATGAGCATAAGCATGAGCTTATGCTTATGCTTATGCATAAGCATAAGCATAAGCTCATGCTTATGCTCATTCTTCCGCATGAGCTTATGCGTAAGTTTCCGCAAGAGCTTATGCGGAAATAGAGAATGAGAGAAGCATATGCTTCTCTCATTCTCTTTTTCCGCATAAGCTCCTTCTCTCATTCCGCATAAGCTCCTTCTCTATTTCCGCATGAGCATAAGCATGAGCTTATGCTTATGCTTATGCATAAGCATAAGCATAAGCATAAGCTCATGCTTATGCTCATGCGGAAATAGAGAAGGAGCTTATGCGGAATGAGAGAAGGAGCTTGTCATGAGCTTATGCGCAAGTTTCCGCAAGAGCTTATGCGCATGAGCTTATGCATGAGCATGAGCTTATGCATGAGCTTATGCTTATGCTTATGCATAAGCATAAGCATAAGCTCATGATTATGCTCATTCATGCTTATGCTTATGCTTATGCTTATGCTCATGCTTATGCTCCTTCTCTATTTCCGCATGAGCATAAGCATGAGTTTCCGCAAGTTTCCGCAAGTTTCCGCATAAGCATAAGCATGAGCTTATGCGTAAGTTTCCGCAAGAGCTTATCCGCAAGTTTCCGCAAGTGCTCCTTCTCTCTTTCCGCATAAGCTCCTTCTCTATTTCCGCATGAGCATAAGCATGAGCTTATGCTTATGCTTATGCATAAGCATAAGCATAAGCTCATGCTTATGCTCATTCTTCCGCATGAGCTTATGCATAAGTTTCCGCAAGAGCTTATGCGGAAATAGAGAATGAGAGAAGCATATGCTTCTCTCATTCTCTTTTTCCGCATAAGCTCCTTCTCTCATTCCGCATAAGCTCCTTCTCTAATTCCGCATGAGCATAAGCATGAGCTTATGCTTATGCTTATGCTTATGCTTATGCATAAGCATAAGCATAAGCTCATGCTTATGCTCATTCATGAGCATGAGCTTATCCGCAAGTTTCCGCAAGTGCTCCTTCTCTTTTTCCGCATAAGCTCCCTCTCTTTTTCCGCATGAGCATAAGCATGAGCTTATGCTTATGCTTATGCATAAGCATAAGCATAAGCTCATGCTTATGCTCATTCTTCCGCATGAGCTTATGCGTAAGTTTCCGCAAGAGCTTATGCGGAAATAGAGAATGAGAGAAGCATATGCTTCTCTCATTCTCTTTTTCCGCATAAGCTCCTTCTCTCATTCCGCATAAGCTCCTTCTCTCATTCGCATAAGCTCCTTCTCTCATTCCGCATAAGCTCCTTCTCTATTTCCGCATGAGCATAAGCATGAGCTTATGCTTATGCTTATGCATAAGCATAAGCATGAGCTTATGCTTAAGCTCATGCTTATGCTTATGCATAAGCATAAGCATAAGCTCATGCTTATGCTCATGCGGAAATAGAGAAGGGGCTTATGCGGAATGAGAGAAGGAGCTTGTCATGAGCTTATGCGCAAGTTTCCGCAAGAGCTTATGCGCAAGTTTCCGCAAGTGCTCCTTCTCTTTTTCCGCATAAGCTCCTTCTCTTTTTGCGCATAAGCTCCTTCTCTCATTCCGCATAAGCTCCTTCGCAAGTTTCCGCATGAGCATAAGCATGAGCTTATGCTTATGCTTATGCATGAGCTTATGCTTATGCTTATGCATAAGCATAAGCATAAGCTCATGCTTATGCTCATTCATGCTTATGCTTATGCTTCTCTCATTCTCTTTTTTCGCATAAGCTCCTTCTCTTATTCCGCATGCAATTTTCCGCAAGTTTCCGCATGAGCTCCTTCTCTTATTCTGCATAAGCTCATGACAAGCTCCTTCTCTCATTCCGCATAAGCTCCTTCTCTATTTCCGCATGAGCATAAGCATGAGCTTATGCTTATTCATGAGCATGAGCTTATGCGGAAGTTTCCGCAGGAGCTTATGCGGAAATAGAGAATGAGAGAAGCATATGCGGATCTCATTCTCTTTTTCCGCATAAGCTCTTTCTCTCTTTCCGCATAAGCTCTTTCTCTTTCTCTTTTGCGTGAGCATATGCGGAAATAGAGAATGAGAGAAGCTTATGCTTCTCTCCTCCTCTATTTTCGCATATGCGGAAACATGAGCATAAGCTCATGCTCACCCATGAGCATAAGCATAAGCTCATGCGGAAAAAGAGAAGGAGCTTATGCGGAAATAGAGAATGAGAGATGCTTCTCTCCTTCTCTTTTTCTGCATAAGGTCCTTCTCTTTTTCCGCATGAGCATAAGCATGTGGAAACTCATCCTTCTCATGCTTATGCTCATGCATGTGCATGAGCTTATGCTTAAGTTTCCGCATAAGCTCATGCACATGCGTGAGCTTATGCGGAAATAGAGAATGAGAGAAGCATAAGCTCATTCTCTATTTTTGCATAAGCTCATTCTCTATTTCCCACTCTATTTCCCCCTTCTCTCATTTCCCCCTTCTCTCATTCTCTATTTTCCCTCATCTCTTTCCCTTTCTCTCATTCTCTATTTCCTCATTCTCATTCTTTTCTTTCCTTTACATCTTCTTTCCCTCTTATCTTTCCCTCTTCTTTCCCTCTTTCCTTTCCCTCTTCTTTCCTTTCCCTCTTCTTTCTTCTTGCCTATGCCTATGCCTATGAGAATGCTCATGTTTGTTTATTTGTTTTCTGTTTTCGTGTTTGTGTCTATGTTAGACATGGGATCACGTCGCTCATCCGACGAGTACGGACAGCCTCGCAGGAGGAGAGCTCACGATCTATATGCTCCAGAGGACTTTGATTCCTCTCAGGCGACTACCCCGAGGACTACCCCTGGTCCGACTCCTCTCGGTCCTAGCACTGTGACTACCCCTGGTCCGACCCCTCTTCCACGTAGCACTGCCACTACCCCTCAGGGGACTCCTTTGCTAGCCGCGCATGGATTTGTTGGGACTCCCGACGAGTTTGTAGCGCAGATGAGCGATGAGGAGGCAGCGAGATTCTTCTCTCTGCTCTCTCAGAGGACCTCCGCAATTCCTTCCCCTACACCGACGGGTGGACGTACAGCCCAGCCATCCCCTCGCGCCCCTTCGACCGCGGGATCATCACCTGCGCATGCCTCCCGCAAGGGAAGGAAGAGTAGGATGGGCGGCTCATGTTGTGCTGACTCAGGAGATGTAGATGAGTCAGCACACTCACGCTCCTTTAGGTCTCCACTTGGTCCGGAGACACAGTATCAGTCAGGTCCCTTTCCCTCTCCTACTCCCACAGCTACTCCTCGATCCGGAAGCGGTCGCGCAGCTTCCACTCCTTCAGACTCTGCTACCGTCAGTCCCCCTTACTCATCAGGGGATCTCTCCTATCAAATCACATCTGCCGGAGAGATAATAGAAGACAAAAAGGGCAAAGCAGTGATGGCCGCCATGAGGCGGTTGATGAGTCATCACTTCAAGAGCGGCATAAATATCGATTGGCGGTATCAAGATGGCCAAAAGAAGCAGGCGGTGATCGATGAGTTAAAACTCAGATTTCCTAATCCGCCAAATGTGGAGTTTAATAACAGTTATATGCTCGAGCGCATGGGTTTGGTCCTAAAGCATCGCAGATCAACCATGTGTACTTCCATTACAAAGGGGTTGTCTAAACCCAGCTGGGCAGACAAAGCTGATTGGAAGTTCTTGAAGAAGCAGAATAGGGACCATCCTGAAATGTTCGAGGGTCAGAGGAGGGCTGCGAAGAGACGGCTGGATGTCGTAGGTACTTCGCACTTTGGTGCAGGTGGACGGTATGCGTTCGAGGCAACCGTGGTAAGTTTACTTCTTTCCATTTAATGTATTGTTCTATTTGTTTTACTTACATATTACATGCACTTTAGCTAACTCTAACTCTCGTAAATTGGATCCACAGCAAGCTGCGATGGGTCGTCTTCCTACGGATGCAGAGACGCGGCGCGCATTTCGGATAGGAACCAAGCCGTGGTTCATTGAGCAAGAGGCAATGGGAGCGACAGTCGATTGGGCTGAGGTGGCTGCTCGCACGGTATAAGTTTACTCCTGCTTGTAATCTCACTTTTTAATTTAAGTTCCAATCTAATTTTCGATTTATTTGGTTCAGTCTCAGGGTCAAAGCTCAAGCGTCCCATCATCAGAGACGAGCGATCAACAGGGGCAAGGATCGGACGCAGGTGCCGATGACGAAGGAGAAGACGCAGGTGTCGGGGACGAGGGAGAAGATGCAGGTGCCGAGGACCAGGGAACAGCCCAACAAGACGATTCGGATTCGGATTCGGATTAGTAGTGGTAGTAGCATTTTTCATATCCGCTCGTTAGAGCCATTTTGTATCGCCCTTTCACAGGGTAATTTTGTTTCAAACACAGTTGTATATGTATATGCATTTCTTCCTCATCGTTCACAAGAACAATTTTGTATCACCCTGCAAGCAAGGGAAATTTTGTTATAAAAAACTTTCTTTTGTAATTACAAAAAAAAAAAAATGGTTAGTGGGGCTAAACAGGGCTTCCTTTTGGCCCTGTTTAGCCCCACTAACCATTTTTTTTACCTTCTGTTAATCGTCGCTATATAGCGACGTTTACCAGTGTCGCTATATAGCGACGATTAACAGAGTCGCTATATAGCGACGTTTATATCGTCGCTATATAGCGACGTTTACATCGTCGCTATATAGCGACGATTAACAGCGTCGCTATATAGCGACGGTTTATAGCGACGCTCCTTTTCCGACGATTTTAACGACTTTTATAGCGACCTTTGCGCCCGTGAAAAAAAAAATTTTTAATGTAAAAAGCGTCGGTATTTCCGTCGGAAAATGGCCTATGCCTTGTAGTGTCTCATTTCTATACCCTTACTGTATTTCTCTTTCATTGTACAGATGGCAAGCTAGTATTTGTTATAAAAATGGATGAAGCTCAGTTGGTAAAAGAGCACAAGCTAGAGAGGGTGAGCATTTGTATTATGAATGACGCCTTGCATTTTGCTCAAGGGGATGAGGAAGTTGAGCAGGGTTTCTCAGTCCAATCTGAGAAGGACATATGGTGGCTTGCAGCCTTTGAGACCCCAAAGGAGTGCCACAAGACATTGAAGTGGGTTTTAGAGAGAACCGGCATCCCGTCGATTATTTGAAGACAAGAGGCAGGGCAAAGATTAATAGTGGATGGGCATGGAACGTTTCAAGTTGAATGGAATCTAGCTGGTGATTTGAAGACCCTCAAGTGCTTGTATGGTTGTGATACAGGTGCAGATGCAAAATGGACATGCTTGTATTGCACCCACTCTTAGAACATGCAAAAGGGAAGCCTACAGTGGGAAAATGTCATCCTTTCTTGCAACCAAAGTGCAGACCCTGATCATCACAAAAAGGATCCTAAGTGGGACCCAATTCTACCAATTCCATTGGAGTGGGTACACGTGTGTAATTTGCATGTTAAACTATGTATACTTGATAAGTTACTCTATCTCCATCTAGTTTATGCTTGGAATTTGAGGCCACAGCAAGTATCTGCATAATGCATTGCAAAAATTAAAGAACTACTCTCACTAATGGGACTTCACGGAGGCAATGTGAAGCTTAAGCAAGACAAGAAACAATCAAGAAAGACACAAAATTTTCTTGCTAAAGTGTCGATGGGTGGAGGAAAGGCAAGGAGGTTCTTGTCCAACCACAATGCTGATAAAGAAAAACATACATTGGCTCAAAGCACCCTAGGTTAGGAGTACTGGAAAGCTTTGTCTGAGTGCACTGCAAATCAAGCTTCACATCCACGAATTGCTACTTTGAGAGCAAAACTGTGGATAGAGCTTGATGCATTTATAAAGTTGATTAGACAAGGTCAAACAAATGAGCTTTATTATGAGAGATTCAGGACAGCATTGGGAGAATTCATATCATTGATGGTAGAAGCATGGGGGGAGTCACATATTACACATTACGTGGTAATCCTCCTTGGGTTGAAATTTTGTGCTTTAAACTTGAGTCATTTTATGTTTCTAATACAATGTTTTTATTTACAACATATTCTTTACCCACATATGCACCATGGTTTGTGGAGCAGTGGGGCCCTCTGTCCATTTGGAATACTCAAGGAATGGAGAAATCACACTACAGAGCAAAGGCAACATACTTCAAGAATACAAGGCATGGGGATGGTATCGCGCGAAGCAATGCACTACATGAAATGTTCTATTAGTTTTATAGATGTCTCGAGGCCAGGACTCTCAAGCGCGATAAGGTAGAGGTCTCAAGTCTCGCAAAAGCAGTTCAACATGTCAAGAAGACAAGGAGATGTGCTGCTTAGAAGTCCTCAATAGGGAGCCAAGGGGTTGCGCTTTGGTTAGAACGTAGAGTCAGACAGGGGAGGCGTTGGGTCCTAAGAGAGCCCCAAATGTAAAATGTTTGATGAATAAAGTTAACACTATTTTGAGTCAATTCTAGATTCCAAAATTCACGAATTTGTAGAATTGCATGTGCGACATGGCAGGGCGGAGGGGTGAGTGGGTTGGGAGGGAGGGTGGTGAAGATTAAGTATTACCAAACTGGCGATGACAAAAGACTAGGGGGGAGGGGGTGCACTAAAAAAACCTTAATTTAAAAGAAAAACCCTAAAGGCTTTAAAAAAGACTATATAAAGCAATTCAAAACCCTAAAATCTCTCATTTCTATGGCACGAGTTAATCGAACTATTAGACCCACTGGACGCCATTTAGATGCTACCCGTTGTCCTCCTCACATGTATAAAAAGTACATCTGTATTCATATAAAATAAAATTTTTATGCAATAAGGCTTCAGAGCCTTTCTCTCTTCTCTAAAACACTGAGAACATCGGGCTTTTAATTCCCAAATACACTCCTAGCTCTAAACCTAGATGATAAAGAGTCAACGCTATTGTCATTGCTGGCCAGGGACATGGCCACTGTCGTCAATGCCATACCTTGAAAATTGGTTCCAAAGGCATTGAGGACAGCCATGCGGTTCACCAAAATGACCTTGTCAGCATTGTGATTGATGTCAGCATGACCAATCACTCGTGACAAGGCCTTGCACTTCAGTTGAATCATCTGCTCCCAAGAACCTAGGTTCTTGCATAGTCGTGTCCACCTCGTATCCACACAGGACACCAAGAGCTTCATCCTCTAGGAGACCAAACATAACCTCTATGTCATGGAGAAAGAGGTATTGTTCTCCATCGACAAGAAGGGGAGCAAGAAACCATATCATTGTTGCAGGGTCAACAGAGCTAGTGCCCGAGGTGGATGGAATTTGAGATGTAGAATGGGGTTCAAGAGGTCACTGGAGCACTTCTAGGCGCAATGCAGCTTCCTGCTCCTCAGCTTCTTCATCTATGGGCTCTTCATTATAGATGTTGGGCTCATCTAGAGAAATAAGAGGATCAGAAAGGGCAGGTGCACGGTCTGGGCTTGAGGTCGAGGCCTCCTCCTCCATTTGTCCCTCCTGGAGAAGAAAAATAAAGGTCATTTCCCTGTGTTTTCGATGACTCCACATGCTAGGAGGTCATCAGTGTCCACCTCCCTAAACCTTAGGGGTGTGAGCTAGGCTCTAAAGCGATCTAAACGCTTGATGAACCTGGGTTCTTGATTGAACAAGTACTTCAAATAATCATTTGGGACCCATCTTTTTGTAGACTCATCAAGTTGATATGCAAAACTCGCGATGTAGTCTTGCATGTACTTGATGAGGTCTTCAAAATCATCTCGGGCTCCCAAGTAGGTGCTTAGGACATCTATGTTCTTATCAAAGACTGGAAATAACTCCTCCTCTCTATCAATTAATGGAGTATGGGAGATGAAATCGTGCAAGGCAGACCTAGCAGAATCCATGGTAGTTTGGTAACTAGGAGAACTATGGCTATGATAGTGAAACTTTGAAACTAAAGTATTTTTATAACCTATATATATATACCCAAATGTTCTAAATATAAAAAACAAAAAAGAATTATAAATTTTTTGGGAAAAACTTGACATTGACATGAAACAAAACCATTCAAAACATCAAAATTAATTGCACCACTATTAATTGAAAAATATCAAAATCCACAATTGTTCCACCCCACATTGTTTACAATCTTCAATATTGCAGGAGGGATAAAAGTGGCACTGTGCACGAGCTTCTCTGCACGCTTTCCTACCTTTTCACCAGTTAAGGTAAAGTGAAAGGACTCAGACATGCCATCCTCCATGACATATAGGTGTTCCCGTACATCCCTGAGAGTCCACTGTGACGTGACAGTCACATTCTTGACATCTCCTAAATGAGAACCAATTATCATCATCGTTAGAGCCAAGGGGGAGTCAAGGGGGAGCCTATATTGGAAAGAAAAATATAACATTTGGCGGGAGATGTGGTACTTGACAACCACATTGTCCTTACATACATGGCATTGAAACAAATCACCCTTTTGTTCACCTGAACTGCTTCCCCAATTCACCCCAAGCAATTCCTCAAGGGCATTCTCATGTAGGCAGTTACATGACCACATGGTTTTTGTTCTGTGCATCTAGATATTCTGAAAACAAGAAGCAAAAATGTGTAGAGGCATAAAATAAGACAACCTTACCCATTTAGAGCCAAATGTAAACTTCATGGCCATGCCCACATCCTTTGCAGTCTTTTCCTTGTATGATTGCATTGTTCTTGTGTCCACCATGTTGCAATCCATGTCTTCAAGTTGTGGTGTTGCAAAGCATTAAAGATGGCTCCAGCATGCATTTGCCTTCCTAAATCCTCATGAATGGCAGTAACTTACCTAAGAAGCACTCGACTAGTTCCCACTCCTCAAAGTCTAAAGGAAATACATCTGCTATGCACAAGTGTTATTTCAAAATACAAGAGGCATAAAACAAGACAACCTTACCCATTTAGAGCCAAATGTAAACTTCATGGCCATGCCCACATCCTTTGCAATCTTTTCCTTATATGATTGCATTGTTCTTGTGTCCACCATGTTGCAATCCATGTCTTCAAGTTGTGGTGTTGCAATGCATTGAAGATGGCCATAGCCTGATGCCGTCCTTGGAGTAATGTACTTGGCATTATACCAATGGATATTTCTCTGTTTCAAAGAAGAGGATTTCTCTCCAGCATGCATTTGCCTTCCTAAATTCTCATGAATGGCAATAAACTTACCTAAGAAGCACTCGACTGGTTCCCACTCCTCAAAGTCTGAAGGAAATACATCTACTATGCACAAGTGCTATTTCAAAATACAAGTTTAATTAAAGCATAAATAAATTAATCCATAGATAAACATAGGTTAATTAAGCCACCACTCACCAAAACTAATTTAAATTGGTAGGAGAGGTCCCCAAGCGAGGAAAAACTCGCTATTAGTTAATTAGTCCATGTGGTGGGAGTGGGACAAGAATTAACGTAAGGTCGAGTAGCACGATTGATTAGAAGTCTCCAGAAGCCAAATAGTCTAGGATTATCAGAGGTCTCCTGAAGCTGAGGGATCTATAAATACACAAGGCATGCTGAGGCGAGGGAGGTAGAGGGAGGAAGGAGAGGGAGAGGGGAGAGGAGACGGAGCGGGAGAGAAGAGGGAGGAAGGGGAGGGAGAGGGGAGAGGAGAGGGAGCAGCAACAAGGAGAGAGGGAGGAAGGGGAGGGAGAGGGGAGAGGGAGCAGCAAGGAGAGAGGGAGAGGTTGGAGAGGGGGGGAGGGAGAGATGGAGAGGGAGAGAGGAGGGATGCTCGAGGAGGAATACAGAGGGAGGACGGAGTATTGAGGTGGGCAATACTAGGTTAATCGATTAATAAAGTGATCAATTAAGAGGCACAATTAATTAATTAATAGTTTCAATTGAAGGAGTGATTAAGACTGTGGAGCGATTATGATAAAAGGGTGTGACTTAACCAAAGCCATATCACCAATGGCTTCTCAATTTGATTCATGGACACGTAACAATCCTAGACCGACTAAGATCAAATCTCAGCCACCCCCGCATCGGCGGGTCCAGCCATTTTCAGAATAGGAATATGGGTAGCCCTCGTGACCTCGCTCATGGCAAGTACCTCCCAAACTCCCACAACACAATTTTTTAAAATTCCAATCACCTCCTGGGGACCCTTTACGTGGAGGAATAGCTCGTTTCCTTGGCTCGGAAAGTGCCTGGCCAATGGCTTGGATTGCAACCCCCTCAAGACAATTACGAAATAAAGGGTTTGACTTAACCAAAGCCATATCACCAATGGCTTCTCGATTTGATTCATGGACATGTTACAGTCCCTGGTCAACTGAGATCAAATCTCAGCCATTGTCAGATCAAGCCATTTTCAGAATAGGAATATGGATGGCCCCCGTGACCTCGCCCACGGCAAGTGCCTCCCAAACTCCCACAACACAATTTTTTTAAATTCCCATCGCCTCTTGGGGACCCTTCACGTGGAGGAATGGCTCGTGGTCTCATCCATTTTTGAGTCGAAAAGTGCCCAGCCAATGGCTTACGACCTCCTCAAGACAATTATTGGTGCTCCAACAACATTTAATACTATACAATTCTATGAAGAGGATTCATTAAGGTGCCTCTTTTTTTTGCTGTAAATAATGCAGAAATCCAACATCTCTAAATACCCTAATCATGAAATTTTAAGAACATTTGCAACAAACAAAGTGTAAGAAGTGTAAGAGCTTGAATAGTGAAATAGTCAAGTTAATAGTACAAATATTTAATATTGTTAACCTCTTCTTTACAACCATGTTAGAGTACAAAGCCGCTCCTAGTACTTGTTGGTGCCATAAAACGTCCACGGTTTGAATTCTAATTGAGCAATTTTGATGCTATCGTTGTGTATGGCATTTTGGACCACCTAGACTTTGAACATCAAATTTACCGCTATAATTGTGCACAAGCATGCGGTACGGCCATATGCTATAGACAAACTAATGTGTCTCGCAAGATACACTGTTATAGAAATTAAAGATTCTAAAGCAAAGCTTGTCTCAACAACATGAAAATAAATAAAATCAAGTTATATTAGCACTATATATGTGAATAAGTGAGGAATATGCACATGTTCTTAAAAAGAATATTCTCAATACAATTACCACTACAGGTTTCATCTAGATCATATGAATAAAATTGTATGTTCCATTCCTTACTATATAAGCTCACCTTGTTTCTCCTCCTTTACAATGGCCCTTTACTACAATATTCTTTAAATCTTCATTAGTGTATGTCATGCCCTTAACCTAGTCTTGATCTTGTCGTCCCTTTTTTTTTTTGCTCATTTGCCTCGATCATCATCCATTCATAAAATGACCATTTTTTATAACATTCTATGTAAATCTTCATTAATTGCATCTTGCCCTTAACCTAGCCTTGTTTTTGTCCTCCTTTTATTTCTCTTTTGCCTCAATCATCATCCATTCAAGTAATGTGAATTCATTGGTAATCTAGAGAAATTTCATATTGAGAAACATCAAGCTGTCAAAGACAATATAGTAGCTATCTTCTCTCTCTAGAGAATAGTTGGTTGGTGGACACCTTTAGTTCAATGACTGCCAATTGTACTAGCATTACTATTGAATCTTGAGAGGTCCCTATGACAAGAGTATAATTCTCTATTTTAAAAGGCACATGTCTTAAGAAGGGGAAGGATCATGCCTTATGAGAAATTGAAGTCTCAAATTATTTCCATGCCTTATGATAGTGAATCCTCTAAGGGAAGGATCTAATAGAGACCTCTTCACGTGACAAATTGAAGGTTCAATGTATTTTCATGCCTCTTGACGGTGAAAGAAAAAGAAATGAATACTAACTCCAGTAGAAGTTGTTGAGGAGACCCATATTGTGTCATTGCTTATGAAGCTACATGTGAAAGACATGCGGCCTTCGTAGGCCCAATCTTCAAGCTCAAGTTCAGCAAGAAGGAGGTGCAATGCAATTGCAAAGAGTATCGTGACTAGATGGATGTGCTATTTGAGGAGTTGTGGTGAAGAAGGTGATACGCTTGTTTAAGGAAACAACTCAAGATTGTGTGAGAGAGGATGATGCCCAACATTCAAAATCATGTCTATGGAAAATATTAGGAGTGAACATTATCCCAACAATGAATTTAAAGCATTCTCGAAGTTGCTTGGGCTTATATTCACTATTTTAAATTTGATAAATTCCCTTGAAGACTAACAATATAGCTTTCACATAAAAGCTCTGAATGCATCCTTCCAAGTACTTAATTGATTATCAAAATTCATCTATACCCATCTATAAGGTTATATTTTTTCCAATTCTAGCTAGTAAAAAACGTGTATATGAAGTTTAAGTATACTTAAGCCCATTCAATCCTTGAAAATTATAGCATGGGCTACTATTTGTCCCTCTATATTGGGCAATGGCTATACACTTTCATAGTTATGTTCCTAAAAGATTTACCCATTCAATTATACATCTTTAAGTATGTCTCCGCTTTATTTTGTCTCAATCATGTCGTTGTTTCCTTTGTCCTTTGAAAGGATCCATCCCATATACTAGATAAGCAGCCCATGAGATAAATGAATGTTGTTCTTAAGTCACATATGAAATAATTGGTTTCTATCCAGGTATGAGTAATGCATGGGATACAAAATGACTTACAAATCTGAATGACTTCTTCTCTTTGTGTAGTTATTCAGTCCATTTATGCCTAATTCTAGCCCTTATCATCTTGTGTTAAGCCGTCTGCTAAATATTAGTGCAATTGTCTACTATTTGTCTTTTTTTAGTTTGGACAACACTTTATAAAAAATTGGCCTTTAAATCTAATTTAATTCTTCTCTTTATGCACTAATTCAATCTATTTATTTCTCATTCTATCAATTGTTGTATTGAGGTATATGATTCCTTCATCAATTGTTGTATATCAATTGAGAAATGCCACCAATGATATGCATTAGAATAGATATTGTTTGAATTTGTTGTGAATCTAGGCTGAGTCTATAAGCAAGCAATCACTCGGCCAATCACATAATTGAAGAAAGAAAAAAAATGTTTGGAGTTGTTATCAAGAGCTTGGTTATGCCTTTGGCATTCATACCTTGTTAGTGACAATGGTCATTGTGGTATTGCATGCTACATTGAGGTTGCACATGCTAATGCATTGAAAAATTCTACAAGCAAGTAGTCATTCAACTAGGCACATATTCATAGAAATTGGAAAAGACAAGAAATGTTGTCAGTTTTTATCCAGAGATGGTGGTTGATATGCCTTTGGCATGTATACCTTGTGAGTGAGTCATTGTGGTATTGCTTAATGCATTAGCATTGCACATGCCGATGCATTGAAAAAAGTATATTTGCAAATGCTTATAGATGCATGGAATTACATGACTTGAGAGATATATACTTTTGATGGTTGGTTGTATTGATTGGTTGGTGAGTCATGACATCAATTTTATGGTTTTGCTTTTGTTTTTGGTTGCATATGGGGTGAGAATTCACAAGCTACATAGATTGTGGAAGACACTATTAAAAAAATTTAGACTTTCTTGCTTTGTTTGGACTTTTTCAATGAACTGATCACCTCCACTCAATATCACTTTGTAGAATCCAGAATTTGGTAACTTTGTAACACTACTATATGGGTTATCTCCACATAAATATGGTCAAATAAAGCTAAAACTTCCCAACATTGTAAGTGGTGGCCTAATATAGGAGACCAAGAAGGCTACCCATATAGAAGGTTCAGAAGGCTACTCGTATAAATTGACTTTTCATCCTTTACTTCTTTGACCAAGAAGGCCATCTTCTTTTTCCTCTTATTTCTCACCCTTCCCCTCTTTTCCACTCGTTTTTTCCTTCTCTTCTCTCTTTTTTCCTCCCTTCCCCTCTTGTTTCCCTCCCTTCCCCTCTTGTTTCCCCTCTCTTTTTGCATTCTTTTTGCATTGTTTTCCATATTACCACATTCTTTTCGCATTTCTACCCTATTTCTGCATTCTTTCCTGCATTTCCACATTCTTTTCGCATTCTTTCCGCATTTCCACATTCTTCACCGAGCACTAAGCACGGATAGTGGGAGCGGCAGTTGAGCATCATTTTGCAACAATGGGTGCAGAGATAAGTTCCGAAGTAGCAAGCTATAGGCGACTAGCAATGAGCGCACCGAGTGTGTGCTAAAATGGAAGGTGGTTCTTAGGTAGAAACTAAGTTATAAAAAGGGAGAAGAGGACAAGAGATCATTGCGTCGGGTCCTCTCCCTCCAGCAAGAGTTGATAGGTTAGGGAGTGTGCATTGTAAGTCGAGGAGACTTGGTTGTACATAGTGATTCTGATTGAACAAATGAACAATGATCTCTGTCTTCTTGGTTTTCACTTATTGAGTACTTCACTTTGTGTTAAGTGTGGATAGCAACTTGGTATTCTCCCATCATCACATGGTTCTTTCCCATTGGCTAAACCCAACCTCCGAGTGTTAATTGTTGGCACATATTCTACACTTGAGCACCCCTACCTTAGGATTGCAAGAGCAAACTCTTCACAAAGCACAACACCAAGTTGGGAACTAACCCGAACGTTCTGAGTTAGCAAGGTAAGTCAACACAAGAGTCAACATTTTGGCAATCATGCTGGGGAAGGTCAAGTGAATTGTGAGTTGACAAGCTATCAAGGTAGGAAATTCAGAGAACCAAGTCGGTAAGCTTAGTGTTAGTGGGGAAAGGGAGAGAGTTCATGATTACCCATGATGAAGCAAAATGGTTGCTGGGAATCATGGATTACTATAGGAAGTTTATTCAAGTAACTCCAAGCAAGAGGCATCAACTGATAGAGTCCTTGAAGATGGAGGTGTGGAACACAGAAATTACTTGGATTATTCTTCAATTACTTTTTGAACGAAGCAATGGCTAACACATGCTCAGAGAGAAGAAGATCCATGACTAGATGTGAAGAACTCTAAACCAGAGGCAATTGCTTTGGGAAAAAGTGAGAATTTGAAAAAAAAAGTGAAGAAGGATGCATGCTAAGAGTGACACTAAGGAGACTCTAGTCAAGAAGGATCAGCTGAAGAAGTCTTTAAAAGAATTGGGAATCCGAGGTAAACCAGGTAACAATGAGAGTGGTGTAACAACTATTCTAGAGGTAGATATGTGGAAAAGGAATACAAGACTAAGTATTGCAACACATGTACCAAGTTTATCCACGATGACTCAGAATATTGGTTCAATGGAAAAAATAGACAAGTATCAGCAAACCAAGTCACAACTCATAACTGAGCATTGGGCAAAAAACCTAGGTGTCCCAAGCAAGACATAAGTAATAATGGTAAAGAGAAAAGTGATTTGTTTAAAATTAGGTGATTCTGTTGTGGAGAAAATCATTTGCATTCTGATTGTCCAATCTAGGTGGAACACTTAAAATTCTTAAAGAATAAGATTGTCCAATCTAGGTGGAACACTTAAAATTCTTAAAGAATAATATCGAAAGGAAAGAGGTAGTCTATCCATAATGCCAATCAGTTGGCTAAATTGCTAGAAATAATTAATGCTCAAGTAATTACTTGGTCAAAAGGGGTAGTGACAACAGTCGAAGACACTGACACTTTGGGTAAGGACATCAATTGGAAGGCACAGAAGGAGTTGGCAGCAAAGATTGCAAGGGAGTTGAAAGGAAAGGCACCAGTAGTTGAAATGCATGAGGAGTTCCAGCACTCTGTTATCAAGCAAGGAAAATCCTCGAGATCTAGCTCTAACAAAGCAGAATATGGTGTGCCATAGGAAACTAGTGCAGAGCTAGCCTGGGCATGGGAAGTGTTCAAGAATATGCAAGTCAATCTAACTTTTGCCAAGCTGATGCAAATAGCTCCATACTATCATGACCTCTTTGCTCAACAGATCAAGGAATCCACTGAGCAACCCAAGGAAGTGCAAACCTTAGCCACCATGCTTGTTATTGATACACTAGTTGTGGATGAAGAAGTTCTAGTCATCACTATCAAGATTAAGAAGTTGATTATACCAGGTATGATAGTGGATGGCAAATCAGGAGTGAACACATTTCTGAAGAAATTTCTCAAAGATTGAATTTCAAGTTCATCGCCATTCTGATTGCATATGGCGGATCAATGACCAATTGATCCTAAGTGTATGCTACAAGAAGTGGTCATCTTGATAGGTGGCATTTATTATACAGTTAGTTTTATTGTGATTGCTATGGAGCAACATACCTTCGCCTTTGGCTGATTGCACTGTCACCATTGCCATGGGGATAGTAAGTAGTGGAGATGGTATGCATGATTTTGAAATCGTTCTGGAGTTCTCGCATCACGTCATTGAGGAAATGTGTCCCTTGGTCACTAATAAGCTACAAAGGGCATCGAAACCTGCATATGATATTCTCAAAGATGAATTTAGCAGTACTCCAAGCTGAGTTGTCTCTGAGTGCCTTAGCTTTTGCCCACTTAGTAGCATAGTCAATGGCAAACAATGATGTATCTATTCTGAGTGAAACTGGCTAGTCTAAAAGGACTAAAAAAGTCCAAACCCCAGTGCTAGAAAGCTTCCCACAGCCTAGTAGGTTGCAAGGGCATAGACTGATTAGCAAATAGTCATCCAGTGCATTGAGAAAATATCACATTGCATGCATTTAATTTGAGCATCCTTAAACAAGGTTTGCCACCACAAACCTATTTGCAAGACTTTTTGAGCAGTTGAATCCCTTCAAAAATGTCCTTGTGATGAGCCCAAGTGAGCTTCTTACAACATGATAGCTCGCTCGTGTGGCAAAACCCATCGACGAAGAATTCCATCTGTACATTTTCAGTAGAGTTTTCCATCAATCAAAGTGTATTTTGAAGCCTTTAAGGCTAGTTGCATATGTTTGTCCCGAGGCATAGTTTTAGGAAATGTACCATTAGATAATAATCTAGAGCAACTCGGCATATTTACTCTCACAATAATCTATTGCAAATAGTTCAGCGTCTAGCAATTCCATATTAACTCCTTGTGTATCCTCGAGTGCTAGTAATCTAGATAAACAATCGGCTTCCACAAGCCTCTTGCCCAAATTATGAATAATTTTGAAGTTGAATTCTTGAAGCAGAACCATCCAACAAACAATTCATCATTGAATGATAGTCTTGCTATTAAGGTAAATCAAGACTTGATGATCTACATAGAACACAAATGATTTTCAAGCAAATAATGCCTCAAATTTTGCACAATAAATACCATTCCCAAAGCTTCTCGCTTGGTAGTGCTATAACATGACTCGGTAGGTGTTATTATCAACTAGCATAATATACGAGATAATCTAGCCAACCATTAGGCTGAGCCAAAATAATGCCTCAAGCATAGCCAAAAGCACCCACATGTACATGGAAAATGACATCCCACTTTGGTTTCCTGGGAATAGGAGTAGCCATTGCTCGGTCCTTCAAATCATGGAGACCTATAGTTAACTTGGCATTCCAATCAAATTTAGCATCGTTCTTTGTCAGCTCATACAAAGGTGCTGCAATCTTGACAAAGATTTTGATGAATCTTTGATAGAAACCGATGAACCCCACAAACGAGCGTACTTGGGTTAGGTTATGTGGATCAGGCATATGTTGTATAGATTAATTTTACCTTGCTCAACTCTAATGCAATCCTTGGAGATAACATGACCGAGCAATATCTGGACTCAAACACAGATACACTCTTAGTTGGATTCAATGAGATACCCACATGTTTACATCTCAATAAGACTTTCTGAGGTATCCAAGATGGTCTGTATTTGAGGAATAGACACAAAAATTATCAAGATAAATGACAATTGACTTGGTAAGGTAGCCTCAGAAATTTTCAACCATAAACTTCTGGAAGGTTGATCGGGCATTTCTCAATCCAAAAGGCATAACTTTGGTTGTATAAGCATCCCATTCTATAATAAAGGCAGTCTTGTACTGATCTTCTTGAGCCACTATGATCTGATTATAACCATTGTGGTAACCATCCATAAATAAGTACATCTCAGGTCTTGCAACTTGATCCAAATTTCCATCAATAAAAGGTATAGAAAATGATCAGAAACAGTGGGCATTCAATTTGGTTTAGCATCTGGCACTAAAAGTATCTTGTGTTGGCACAACTTAAAAACTCCCCTTAAATCTGTATAACTCCATGTAAACACATCCTTGTACCGAACAAGTAAATCTCTTATAATGCCGCGTTGCTCGGAATAAAATTGGCACTTAACACTACCATAGCACAGTGATCTTGTATTCTGAGGTTCAGTTCTTGTGTTGGCTCTAGAATCAACTCCTCAGCACCAAATCGAGTGATAGTCAATGGTACCTCAACAATCTCTCTTTCTCGTTTAATATCCTTAGTAAAGTTACTTGAAAAATATATTTTTGCTTGGCGATATGCTCATGCTTTCTGTTTAATGTCTGCAGCCACTTGGAAAATGTCTGTCTGACATATAGGTAGAATATGCAATTCCATCAACCGTAACTCAACATCTTGAGGAAACAGATCTATGACTTTTGAATTCTTTGGTCGACAACAACTCGGGACCTTTTAAGGATTGGTTGGTAAAGACATCTTGACCATCTGTCTTAATGATCATCTCTTTTGTACCCCAATCATGGAGTACTTTTGCACTCTTTAGCCAAGGTCTTCCCAATAAGATTGGGTAGGCTATTCCATAGCAATCATAATGACACTAACTGTATAATAGATGCCACCTATAGAAATGACCACATCTTGCAAGATACCTTTGGGGTTAACTGGTCGTTGGTCTTACATGCGCACTTGAAAGGGTGATGACTTATATGCCTTGAACTTCAGCCTCTGTGCCAAGTCTTCAGAGATGATGTTCGTTCTTGAACCCCCATCCCACTATTACACCCAGTATAGTCTATTTCTTAACCTTGATAGTGATCACTGGAACCTCTTCATCAACTACCAAAGTATCAATCATAGGTATCATGGCTAAGGGTTATACTTCCTTTGGCAACTCATATGACTCCTTGATCTACTAAGCAAAGTAATCACGATAGTAGGGAGCTATTTGCATTAACTTAGTAAATATCAAACTGACTTGCATATTGTTAAATGTTTCCCATGCTCATGCTATAGCTCTTCTCCAAAGCTATAGCTAGGTCTAGTAATTCCTCACAGGTTCTAGTTGGATTGACTATCTCTAGCTTGCACAAATCTACCTGGCTACAACCTGTGATTAATGATGCTCGCATAGACTTGTCATACGAGGGTTTTGACATTTTACAAGTAAATTTTTTTGCGAGTTTGCGAGTTTTTCAAGTATTTTTATGTGTGAATTGTATAGCTAGTGGCTAGTTATAATTCTTGCATATCACCATGCAAGTATAAATAATAATAAAACCAGGTAATATATTTCATAAATATGGGAAACACTCAATCGAAACCATGGAGCTAGTTCTATTAGAGGACAAGATCTCATCATAAATACCTTGGATCAATAGATTGCCATTAAGTTACAAAGGCAAGAAAGCAGTAGCCAAGCATCATTGCATTCATGGTTGAGCCAAGCATAAATAGCTTGAAACAATAGCTCACCGGGAGCTATAAAGACAAGGTGCGAAAAAACCTTTTTTCCAAATGGTTTCATCTAAAGGTACCCATGTTTGCAGTTGTTTTCAAGGTTTTTGGGCCTTCTGAGCTCATTTCTGGTGTCATAGAGGTCAAATTGTGCATGTATCAAAAGCTCTATTTTTTCCCAAGGAATTTATACCCCTTTGGCAACATGTTCAAGTGTTGTTTTGTTCCAAGGACTTTGTACCAATGGAGCAGAGTAACAATGGTCATCCATAGGTCAAATATTTGAACATTTGTAATTTCTAGTTTTGTGGGAGATGTGCTTGTTTGTATCGGGTCCTCTGCATGTAAGAATACAAGTTGTGCATAGAATAGTATTTTAAATTTCTCCCAATGCTAAATGCATAGTTCTTCTTAAATTATATGCCACAGTACATTCAGCTCCTTAGGTGATTCCACTTCAGGGAACTAACTAAACCACCTCTGAGAATTTTTTATTAAGGTACATGGAAAATAATCCATACACTCTTCATCTATTGTTGCACCATTAATATGACAGACACACAAAAAACTTTGTGAGTGACTATAGGGATAATTCATCATCTATGCCTTTGAAAATTTGAAACTTTACTTTGATGTTGGAACTGCACTTAAACAATTATGCTCCGGAACCCAAGTATGCAGCTCTTCCACTCAAAAGAAATGTGTCACTAGCCTTCCATCTATCATATCCACCTTCATGAGTCTGGGGTCATCGTAGGCTCTCTTTGACTTGGTTGGTACTATCTTCAAGCTTTAAACGTATAGCTGGAGTATTCCTGTTGGTCGAGTAGTATTTCTGGCTGTTGTGAGAGGAACTCAAGAAAATTGCATTAGTTGCTCTTCATTCACCTTGGGTCTTCAATGGCGTCTCTCTCCATCAGAAGCATGCCTTTCTTCCCAATGTTGGTTTCTTTGTTTATCAGTCATAGACAGTCTTTTGCCTTCATACCTTTCTTGATGCAATCCCTCTTGGATGATAGCCGAGTATTGTCGAACATGCTCTTTGTGTTCTTTGAGTTAGTCTTCATGTTAATTCTGATGCTCCACTGAGGAAATGACCATCCGTTCAATATCCAAACTCTTTGTAGGTGAGTGCTTGAACTTCACTTGCCACGATGGACCTTCATCTGCCAATCTTCTGGGTCGCCTCGTCCCATCACCATCGTTCCAACCTTCTGGCATTGCATGATAGTCAACTTCCACCCCTTGGGTAGCATAGCCAAGTCTCTCTCCTTGCACTTGTTGCTCCGATTGGACAGTTGCTTTTGCTAGCCTCTTTTGGGCATTGAACTCAGGTTTTGAGGCTGCTCCACTTCTTATACTCGGATGTAACCAATTCCTTTAGCTCAGAGACTCTTCGCATCTGGCCACATATCTTATGTGTCTTTTTGAGCATGTGTCAGCCATTAATTAAGGTAGAAAGTATTTGAGTAGCAATTTGAGTACTCTCTATATTCCACACACTAGTCTTCAAGCACACTACTAGTTGATGCCACTCATCTAAAGTCACTTGAATAAACTTTCTATAGTAGACCATGATTTCCAACAATAGTTTTACTTGGTCATTGGTTAACATGAACTCTCTTCTCTTTTTACCTTGACATTGAGCTTAGTAACTCAATTCTTTAAATCTCCTATCCTGACAGCTTCAACTTAGAATTCAATTGACCGTATCCCCAACAAGATTGCCAAAATTTTAATGCTCCGGTTCCCTTACCCAACTGACTTAGAAAATACTAGGTGATGGTGTTGTGCTTGGTGAACATGCTCACTCTTGCAGTCCCAAACTAGATGTTCTTGGGTGCAAAATAGATGCCAACATATATACATTCAGAGGTTGGGCTAGCTAGCATAGGAGCGATGAGGGGAGAATACCAAGTCACTTAGAATATAGAGTAGAAACAACAATACAGTTGAATAGGCAACCCAGTTCTAGACCTCCAATGTCGGCATTGGGTGATTTGGCATTAGGGGATCTACAACTATTTTGGACTGTTCACTCTCCCTCCCTCCCTCCCTCCCTCCCTCCCTCTCTCTCTCTCTCTCTCTCTCTACAATTTGCATTCCACTCCTATAAAAGGGAGATCAATTTCATGCAGTAACATATGCAAGCTCTCAATATATGAGTACAAGTCTCAATCTCGTAACCTAATTGAACTTGATTCGATGCTTATTTAGTCTAGCGCTTCATCATATGAGCCAGTCGAAAGTATTTCTCGCAGCGAGTCAACAAGTAGCACCGTTGGACGTCTCCCACCTCACCTTCCAGATTTCATACCCCTCATCACGCCAGGGAGAAATGGGATCCATATCGGCTGAAACCTCACTTGGTGAGCTTTTGTAATGCAAATAGTTGTATATATTACCTCACTGTTGTGAGCTTTTCAAGTATGTCGAAGCTGTGTGCAACAACGATATGATGAAATGAATCAATTTTGGACATAGGAATTTTCTTTGTAAAATTAAGAGCATGTTCCAATTTGTTTGACTGCGAAATGTTGAGTGCATTAGTAGCTACGATTTTTTGAAACAGAGGAAGCCATTAGATTAGGGGGCTAGATAATTAAACTATGCGTTCCTTGTAGAGGAATACTTATTATCAATAATATTATTTTCAAAGAAGTGAAATCATGATTAATTTTTGCTAGAATACAATTATTCTATGTTAACAGCAAACAACCTCACATAATTGTATTTGATTCATAATTAATCTCAAGCAAAGCGAGTAGCTTGAGCAATGTGTTTGGCATGAACCTATAGGTGAAGTATATTTACTCTGATGGATTCAATGCTTTGAGCTGTGATAGAAGGTGTGCAAGTAATAGTGCTTGTGATTTGAGCATGTGCACAAGATGATGGTGAGACCTAACCTTTGTCATTATTTGAGATATGAAACACAATAAAGTACAATTTGTAAACAACCAACTTAGCTATTTATGGGTATAGTAGATGTTTTAAGTGCAAGAATCAACATTCACGAAATCACTACCCATTTGTCCATGATTAATGTGCATGGATGCCATTTTTTTACGTTCTTAAATTAAATCACACGAATGCATGACCTTGCTGAGAGAACCTACAATTGGTTCATTACTATCGATAACCAACTATGGATGTCAATATGGCATATCCCATTGATGAATCTCATTACTACTGATATTACACCCCTTGCAACCAATACTGAGCCAACTATGGATGACATTTCATTGGTAAATCTTTTACTCATCTCGATAGTACAACAACTAGATTTGGGGTAGGCAGCCTTTTTGTCATCAAGCACATAACTACTAGATCAAAATCAAACTTTAATCCTACCATTTTATCAAAATTTTAAAGGAAAAAAATAAATGAGTAAAAATATGGACATGAGACACAACATAGGACCCAACCCTCCTTGCAAATGTCAAGGGTGGTGCTTTATTATTGACTCGGTGATGTCCAAAGATCATTTGATCCTTTTGGAATTTGAAGCCCAATAATAAGGTGATGCTCACAAGAGCTCATAAGTGATCCTCATTGGCAATCTATACAATATTGTCAGATGGACCACAACCATATGTATAAAGGTGTCATCATCCTTTGATATTGCATCCCACTTGGATTCTTTGCTCCCTCTCATTGAGAACATGCATCGAAAGACAGGATCATTGTAAGAATCATATTGAAAACAAGGAATTTTGAATGAAAGAGCAATTAAAAATATTTATATGATAATATATAATATAATTATTATAATCACCGAGATCCTTCCCCAAATAGTTATAATTCGAGGGAACAATCCCTTCCCCGATCATTGAGAATCTTAGTGCCGAAAATAAATCTGACAAATGGATAAGATATTGGCATATTACGTGAACGTCAATAGTCATAATCATGGTCGTATGCCAAGAAAATCACCGAGTGCCGTGCTAGGAGAAATTCAAAGTCTCATCGTCTTTTGGTGATTTATTTGATCTTGGAGGCGGAGAAAAGGCCACTTTGTTACAAGTGATCAAGCTCAAGGAGCATATGCTCCAAAAAATAGTAGATGTTATCAACCATAACCAAAAGCTTTTGTTTACATTGCAATTGGAACAATGCCAAGGATGATGATGTGGAAGCTTGGTAAGTCTTCAATAAAAGAGATCCCATAATCATACTTCACCTGGACAATGAATGGACCACATCAATTTGCTAGAGTGAAGCAAAAAATGATAGATGCAAGCTCTTTGGTCAATTCCCTCGATAAAATTGCAATGAACATACTGGAAAACATGAACGATCGTAGCTACTCATTGCTATTACCTAATTTTCTAGGTCCCATGAATTCCAATTTTGGTAGGCATTGCGCTCTATCCAATTGTGGTGCTTGGTTGCAAGCTTCTAAACACATAATTAGTATGTGCCCTTCCTTCACAAGGTTCATTTCGTGTGGTAGCAGTGGATATAGCCTTAGTGATTCATGCACTACTGCACGTAAATATTGGATGTGCTTCAGCTCATCGAATGAGAACACAATTAAATCTCGTTCCTCTAACACAATTGAACATCAAAGCTGCAAAAGATGCAAATATATCTGATAAAAAGGCGTAGTAAATAGTAATTGTGACAAAAAAATCCGGAGAGTTTTGGACAACAAAGGCCGAATGAAAATAGGAAGCATGGCAACAACTATAAATTGAGCAGGTGTTATATATATAGTTCCATTGGTTGTAATATACTCGGGTGACATAATATTCTTCTCTATCTAAATAGTAGTACTACCAGATTTACTAATGAATCGTCCTAACAATCAGATTTACTAATAATAATCTCTTACTTGATAGCCAATTTTTTGTAAGCTTCCTTGATTTGTTGATCATAGAGTAGTGTATCAAAGCTGCAAAAGATGCAAATATATCTGATAAAAAGGCGTAGTAAATAGTAATTGTGACAAAAAAATCCGGAGAGTTTTGGACAACAAAGGCCGAATGAAAATAGGAAGCATGGCAACAACTATAAATTGAGCAGGTGTTATATATATAGTTCCATTGGTTGTAATATACTCGGGTGACATAATATTCTTCTCTATCTAAATAGTAGTACTACCAGATTTACTAATGAATCGTCCTAACAATCAGATTTACTAATAATAATCTCTTACTTGATAGCCAATTTTTTGTAAGCTTCCTTGATTTGTTGATCATAGAGTAGTGTAGATGATTGTCGATTACCACAAGCCTGACACCAAATACATTCAAAGTCTCCTCGATGACACCTAGACATCAGGCAAGACATACTACCAAAAACTCCAAACCTGAGTATGGGCATGGGCAATATTGTATTAGTTCATGTGATCCCAGCATGTAATATAACAACCCCAGCATGTAATATAACAACCATGATGGCGGTGTGAGATATAACAACCATGATCTCAGCATGATTAGAGAAGTGATCTCAGCATGGGCAAATTGTATTACTCATGTGCCCACCATGGGTCAGCTCGACGCTTGTAGCATACTCGCCAAGGCCCTTCTCTCACCATGCATTTTTGTTGTTTTAGCTTGCTTTGCTCAACCTTTCTCTACCTATCCAAAGCCAACCGCCTCCAATCTCTAGATCCTACCATATGGATTGCCTGCTTAGCCCGTAGCCTTCCAAGATCTTTTGGCTACACTCCAGCCATGCTCAATAGCCTAGAACAGCTTGTTCACAGACTCAGTCTTGATCAATCCGCTTCTTGCATCATCGCAAACCTTACCTAGCTTGGATTCAAGATATGGCCAATAAGCTTGGAATTCCCAAAATCGAATATTGGATGTCCAATGCGACATCATACTTGATGGCTCAAACTCCTCCCATTGCCATGGAATCTTCTGTAGCTCAATCAAGCTCCAGTCCCACTCCAAATTCATCCTCCATTAAGAGAATGAAGGGAAAGCAACTCCAAGCTCCTCTCGAACCTATTGAATGAGGCGAGATTAGCATGTAGGAAATTGTCAGTGTCTCCATCAGTCTGTCAAGCCTTACCATCCTGTCCATTCTCCGAATTTGTTTGGCCCTCCATTCGAATGCCAAAGAGGTGAAACTTGATAAAGCTCACTGACATGACCCCAGCACTCCTGAAACCTCTAATCTACAAGCAAACACAAGAACACACCAAATGTGAGGAATCTGAGTAGGTTGCTCACCACCCAACCATGACATCTATGGGATGTGATCAGGAGATGTCCCCTCTGAGCCACAAGCTGAGATACTCACACGAACTCCCAACTAGATTCTAACTAGCCTGGTGTCCCATACCACTAGGTGGCACTGTGAAGCCTGGGATCTGTGGCTGTGGGCCTTGGGCTATGCTATGATGCAGGCGCATGTCCGCGACTCTCAATCCAGGATTAGAACTAGCACCTGGGAATGAGACTTGCTCCCATCGACTCTCTGAGAACTGAACCTCTAGGCCCCTTATTTAGACTCAGGTCCCAGGTGCCAAAAATAGCGAAGACCCCTAATTGGTTTGTACCCTTGCCACTCAACCCGAGAATCAAGCGTGCCTAACTCTAAGCGTCCCTAGGCTACCTGAGCTAGTCTTGTGTACCCAGTACACATCAGATACCAATCCATGCACATGACATACTTCCCCTCTAAGAACTCACTCCTGAGTTCACTAAAAAACCCGGGAATGTCTTCTAGAGGTTCTGTAAGGTCTCCCATGTTGAATCCTCCTCAACACGATCCTTCCACTTGATCTTGTATTCTGTGATAGTTCTATTATGAATCTGTCTTTCATGAAATTCATGAATACACTTAGGTTTGTGTGGAATAAAAGTCAAATCCGTAACTTCTATTATCTCTTGAGGGAACACAAGTTGATCATCTGCACTAAGTAACTCTTTTAGTCTACTAACATGAAATACTGGATGTACTCTAACATCAGGAGGCAATTCTAGTCTATATGCAATTGGTCCAATTCTTTTAATAACCTTGAATGGACTATAGTATCTGGGGGATAACTTTGGAACCAAACTAGTACTTAGGCTCTTGGATTCCTTGGGAATTCACAAATATACCATCATTCCTTCAGAGAACTTTCTAGGTGAATGATCTCTATTAGCATAAAACCTGTCGCGATCTTGGGCACTTCTCATAGACTCCTTGGCAAACTGCAACATTTCTTGCATGCCTTGCAAGAATGTCTTTACAACATCATTTTGGACTCCCTTTAACCCAACACTAATACACACGGATCCTATTGCGATGTTTACGTACCGACGTTTAGCGTCCCAATGGCGTTAATCATCGGTGTGAAAAGTGGGTTCCAAAAAGCGTCGCTACGTAGCGAGGCTTGCTAAAAGTCGCTATATAGCGACTTTTGTAAAGGTCGCTATATAGCGACTATTAAGTGTCGCTATATAGCGACTTTTAAGTGTCGCTATATAGCAACACTGATATACTATTTTATAGCAACGTTTTCCAGAGAGGTTTTTTTTTCCATATAGGCCTTAAAAGTTAGTTTTTTCCGATGACAAATGTTTTTAAATTTTCATACATGTTTGATCTCATAGAGAATAAAAATATGAGCCAAGTTGCACCACGAAGTAAGCAAATTTTTGAAGATAGAAATGTGGATATGGAGATGCCACTACCAATGTTGGATCCAATTGATGAATCTAGCGAAGAAGATGTAGATCATCATATGAGCCAAGAGGAAGATGCGCATAATGACATCACACGGGAGGAAGATGGAGATCATGATATTGAGGAAGAAGACAACGATCATCAAGAATCACCACACTTTATTGAAGAAGATGATCAAATACTTTTAGGTGAACGTATGATGCTAGAGTACGATGATGATATAGGAGATCAACTCGGTATAGAGTTGGAGATAGACTTGTTTGGCACCTTAGACTTGGCTCAAGATGAAACAGTTGATGTGAATGCTCTTAATTGATTTTTTCATCTCAAACTTGGACATGAATATATGAGCTTCAAAGGCTTGATGTACATGCTCTATACCACCATTTTGGATCAGAATGATCCGGATGAAAAACCACCTATATTGAAGATGGGTGCCAAATGTCGTCAATTATATATATGAAATTATGCTCAAGTACATGTATCAATGGATCTTTAAAAACGAAAGCTTCGATTAATTAAATCATTAGTATGCACATGCTCACAGTGCTCGGGAAGAACAAAAGTATCACTTTCATCGGTCCAATGTTTGGTGGAGTCCATTGCAAAGAAACCGCTACTATCTTTTCTCACTGTCACATGGGGACCGTTGTAAATAGTTCTAAACCATTTTACATCAAGAATGAAAATACTAAATTGTCTAAAATCAACTTCATAGATGTCGCGTATGGTTCCACAATAATCCAACTGTGTGAGGAGAGAGTATCCGAAGCACTACGGCTATCTTGTGTGAAGTTAGCCATGACTCCACAATCATACGTGACTCTCTTTGAATCGATGCGTTCCACGTGAAAATGTCGTCCATATGACCATAATGCACTGTACTTTTTGTACTGTAAAAGAGCATCATTAAAACAATGAAGATGCATCTATTTTATAGCGTATATTGCCACAAATAATTACTTAATTACGTCAAGAGGTAAGAAACTTACATGCACCATACATCCAGATGATAACTCTGGCTCGCACTCGTTTATTGTCTCTCCATCACGTTCGGCTTTACGTAGAGCCAGTTGTAGCCAATCAAGTGATATGTGAGTAGGGAGAAGAGCTAGATCCCGTGGATATGGTTGTGATTGCCTGTACAACATTACTCTGAATATCATCCTTGCATTTATTCTTTCTGCTTTGGCCACTTCATATCTCTCAATCCACTTAGAACTGCATCTCAGGGCTATTGAGGATACAAAACTTATTGAATTTCTCCATTTTCTCTTCGCTCATCTTTCTTTCAATCCCTTTCCTAAGGGAACCTCGCCAACGATGCGATCATCATCCTTGTTATGCCAAGCTTGCGGCATATCAGGATCCGTGGATGCAAGAAACTCTGTGATATATACTGATGACTCTTGCACAAGCCATCCCTCTGCCATGCTTGCTTATGGTCTTGCTCTTTGTCTTACAAATCCCTTTAAAGTTTTCAAAAACCGCTCGAGAAAAAACATCCATCGACTATGAACGGTACCTGCTATAGCCACCTCATCAACTATGTGCACAAGCAAGTGGACTTGAGTTGTCATAATGCTCGAGGGAAAGTGCTTCTCAAGCAAGCATACGGCTTCGATGGATTCCACCCTAGCCTTCTCAATGCTCGATATGGAGATCTCTTTTTGAGATATCCACCTATTTCACATGTCCATGTAAGATATTTTCATAATCAGTCTATAGATTAATCAGCTTAAATTGAAGAAAATACAATCAATGCAATTTGATAGTAAGCATACCTCACAATACCATAGATCTTGAATATAGCATTTCTAACATCTTCTTGTAAGCACCCTTTTATTGTAATTGGGAGGATGAACTATCAAAGCAACAAAGAAGTCATGTTAACAATATAACATAATCATAATTATGCTAACGCATCACGATTATTGGTACACTAATTCTACTTAGAATACGTGTAAGACCTTGTGCCAATCATGGGACTTAAGCCCATTAAGCTTATTGTCCTTTAAAAATGTTCCTTTCAAGCAATGCATGTACCCTGTCGATGTTTGAAAAGAGGCAATGTTTGCCTTGACCACTGCCTCCTCCCTCGTAGAGAGGATCCACGTTGCTTTTGGGAGGACAACTTTTCCCGAAGCATGCACTTGGGGCCACAAATGAGACATCCTATTCATAGCACGCAAGTCTTCTCGCACTCCTCTCGAGTCTTTGGAACCAACCAAGTTGCCCAAATAGTAGCCCCCACATTCTTGAAGATATGCATGGGATCTAAGAGATGATTGATTTGTAACTGACCCCAATAAGGAAGCTCGTGAAAGATCGATAGCCTCTTCATACCAGGAGGAGGTTCCTCTCCATTCGCCCTCCAAGCTTGAATCCAGTCACTTGCCTTCAAATATGATGGTGGTGGATCAAGCTGACCTCCACGTGCGAGATGGTCGAGCGGAAGGTATCGAGCGTGACCTTCATAAACATTTTTCCTCATATGTTTGGAGTAGTGTGCAAGCGATTTCAAAGCCCGTCCACAAACAGGACAAGCATGGTACCCACTTGTAACAAGTCCTGCACGCGTGCATGAATGTGTTAGTACAATACATGCATGCGAAAGAGAGTCACAAAAGCATAATCCTCATTATACATGTAAAGACACAACCACGTACCTGCGCACTCTCCATATCTTGGGTAGTCATGCATGGTCCACATCAAGATACCCCTGACCAAAATATCATTGGTATGTCTAGGAGCTCTAGAAATATCAAAGACCTGCACTCTCCACAATATCTGTAACTCCTCTATCAAAGGTGCCATGTACATGTCCATATTTTTTGCCTTGTACTTTCCTGGCACAAGTAGTGCAAGCATGAGGTGTCCCTTTTTTATTGTTAGCCATGGTGGGATATTGTAATTCACCACGACTATGGGCCATGTCGACCAAGATGTTGAGCGTAACCCAAAAGGATTCATGCCGTCCTTGGCGAGCCCAAGATGTAAGTTGCGTGGCTCCCTCACAAAGTCCGGCCACTGATTATCTATGTGCTTCCAAGCTGCACAATCTGCGGGAATCCTCAATGTGTCATCAGTGGATCAATGAGATGCATGCCATGTCATCAACTCCACTATGGATTTGCATCGGAACATGTGTTGTATTCTTGCAATGATGGGAAAGTGTCTCAAGACCTTTACCGGTATCCGCTCACCCTGCAAGTCATCTCTATATCGTTGTTCCCCACACTTTGGACAACTAGCCAAATCTCCATGCTCACGACGAAAGAGAATACAATCATTACGGCAAGCATGGATGGTATCATAATCCATACCCACCGTTGTTAGCATCTTTTTCGCTTCATCTCTTGATGTGGGCATGGTATTTGGCACAGGCAACATCTTCTGGAGCAACCTATGACAATTCTAACATACATAGGCTTCAAACAATGATGATGCGGTATACACTATCCAAATGATGATTCTCAAAACAAACATGATCCAAATAATGAGTCAAATTAATGCAAGAGCTAACCTCATTAAGGCCGAGACACTTGTATCCGACCACCCATACTTTACTTGCAGATTCAAGATTGAGAGACAAGCACGTAGTTTAGACATCCTAGCACCCTCGTACAATTGTGTTGATTGCAACTCTCGCATTTTGACCTCAGACTCTGACATCACGTGTACATGGGATGTAGTGCCCCTAAAAATGGAATCCATCATTTTGACCATACCATTGTCATCATCCGGGAGACTATAGTCTTGCTCAAAGTGAGAAGGTATATGCGTACCCTCGTCACCCTCCTCATCCTGTTTTAAGATTTCGTGTAAATATAAGATCTTGTATTTCCTGGTATCCAATAAGACTGCGAACTTAAATAGCTTTGACTTACCGATGGTCCATCAACACGTGCAACACCAATGGTGGGTATTGGTTTGGGCTCCTCCCCATACATCCGCAAGTGGTGCATGATAATACGATGTTGATGTCGTACTTCTCACTTGCAATGAGTGCAATGATAGTATAACCTCTCCGTAAGCCACTTCGTGCTCTCGGGCATTGGTGCATCATCGGACGAGCTTTCACTCGTTCCTTCCATCTACACTTATAAAATCACAACATAAGTTGCAAGGAAATATATTAACAGTTATAAAATAGCATCGATGAGCTTCCCTTCATGCTAGATCAAAAAGTGACTTAAAGTGTCGCTATATAGCGACGTTTTGCTCTGTTCCGTCGCTATATAGCGATGCTTTTAATTAAAAACGTCGCCATATAGCGACGAAAAAGCATCGCTATATAGCGACGCTGTGGGTTAAAACTCGAGACTCCCGTCGCACGGCGCTTTCTTTAGCAATCTTCCTAATCTCTCAAGTAACCAAGGCAATCTCTCCTCCCACCTATTTTTGACGACCTCCCACCTATTTCTGACAACCTCCCACTCTATTCTCCACTCCTCACCCTTTTCCTAGCTCTTGTACTCCCTCTTTACCCTTTTCCCTCTTTGGTTTCTTGAAAGGAAGTTCTTCAAGAGGTGAGTTTGTTTCAACAATGTAGGTTATTTTTTGTTAGCTTTAGTTTTGTGAGTGCTTCTCCTTGTATTGCTAAACCTGTAAACTAGTTTTCATGCTTGTTTTCAAAGGATTGAAACAAAAAACGAGATTTCAAGAAAGAAAGAAGACTCATCTCTTTTTTGTATTTCTCTTCCTTCTCTTTCTCCTTGTCTCCTCAATCTCCTCCTTTCAAAAAGTTACTTTTGTAATCTCCTCTTTCCTCTAACATCTTATTTGAAAAATGGTATGTTTCCTCTCTTTTGTAGGGCCAGTCCACAACACCGAGCGGGACGTACTATTTTAGGTAAGTGCTTCCTCTTTTTTCCATTTATTATTTTTGTTATTTGCATTGGCCTGCAGCTAGCGCCTTAAGCACTAGCTGCAGTGATGGGCATAGGAGCCCTCTCTTCCCCTCAATCTCTTTACTTCTTCTCTCCTTCAATCGCTTTCCTCCTCTTTTTCCCTCTTTCCTTTTCCTCTTCTTCTCTCTTTCTTTCCCTCTTTTTCCCTCTTTCCTTTCCCTCTTCTTCTCTCTTTCCCCCTTCTCTTATGCTCATGCATAAACATAAGCATGAGCATATGTCTCCTTTTCTTATGCTTATGCTTTTCCAATCTCTCTTTTCCCTCTTTTCCTTTCCCTCTTCTTCTCTCTTCTCCTCTTTTTCCCTCTTTTTCCCTCTTTCCTTTCCCTCTTCTTCTCTCTTTCCCGCTTCTTCTCTCTTTCCCTCTTCTTCTCTCTTTCTCTCCCTCTTTCCTCTTTTCCAATCCCTCTTCTCCTCTTTTCCCCCTCTTTTCCCTCTTTCCTTTCCCTCTTATTCTCTCTTTCCCCCTTCTCTTATGCTCATGCATAAGCATAAGCATGAGCATATGCTTATATGCTCATGCTTATGCTTATGCATGAGCATAAGAGAAGTAGACATATGCTCATGCATAAGCATGAGCATATGTCTCTTTTTTCCTCTTTTCTCTTTCCCTCTTCTTCTCTCTTTCTCTCCCTCTTTCCTCTTTTCTAATCTCTCTTTCCTTTTCCTCTTCTTCTCTCTTTCTTTCCCTCTTTTTCCCCCTTTCCTTTCCCTCTTCTTCTCTCTTTCCCCCTTCTCTTATGCTCATGCATAAACAAAAGCATGAGCATATGTCTCCTTTTCTTATGCTCATGCTTATGTCTCCTTTTCCAATCTATCTTTTCCCTCTTTTCCTTTCCCTCTTCTCCTCTCTTCTCCTCTTTTCCCCCTCTTTTCTCCCCCACTTCCTCTTTTCCCTCTTCTTCCTCTTCTCTCCCTCTTCTTCCTCTTTCCTTTCCCTCTTTCCTTTCCCTCTTCTTCCTCTTCTCCCACTTCCTCTTCTTCCTCTTCTCATTTCCCTCTTCTCTCCCTCTTCTTTAGATTCCTCTTTCTCTTCTTCCTCCTTCTCTCCCTCTTCTTCCTCTTTCCTTTCCCTCTTTCCTTTCCCTTCTCTTTCCCCCTTCTCTTATTCTCTCTTTCCTTTCCCTCTTCTTCCTCTTCTCGTCCACTTCCTCTTTTCCCTCTTCTCCCTCTTCTTCCTCTTTCCTTTCCCTCTTTCCTTTCCCTCTTCGTCCTCTTCTCGTCCACTTCCTCTTTTCCCTCTTCTTCCTCTTCTTTCCCTCTTTCCTTTCCCTCTTCTTTCTCATTTCCCTCTTCTCTCCCTCTTCTTCAGATTCCTCTTCCTCTTCTTCCTCCTTCTCTCCCTCTTCTTCCTCTTTCCTTTCCCTCTTTCCTTTCCCTTCTCTTTCCCCCTTCTCTTATTCTCTCTTTCCCCCTTCTCTTTCACTCTTTCCTTTCCCTCTTCTTCCTCTTCTCGTCCACTTCCTCTTTTCCCTCTTCTCCCTCTTCTTCCTCTTTCCTTTCCCTCTTTCCTTTCCCTCTTCTTCCTCTTCTCGTCCACTTTTTCTTTTCCCTCTTCTTTCTCTTCTCATCCACTTCCTCTTTTCCCTCTTCTTCCTCTTCTTTCCCTCTTTCCTTTCCCTCTTCTTTCTCATTTCCCTCTTCTCTCCCTCTTCTTCAGATTCCTCTTCTTCTTCTTCCTCCTTCTCTCCCTCTTCTTCATCTTCCTTTCCCTCTTCTTTCCCCCTTCTCTTATTCTCTTTTTCCCCCTTCTCTTTCCCTCTTTCCTTTCCCTCTTCTTCCTCTTCTCCTCTTTTCCCCCTCTTTTCTCTCCCACTTCCTCTTTTTCCTCTTCTTCCTCTTCTCTCCCTCTTCTTCCTCTTTCCTTTCCCTCTTTCCTTTCCCTCTTCTTCCTCTTCTCCCACTTCCTCTTCTCATTTCCCTCTTCTCTCCCTCTTCTTCCTCTTCTTTTCCCCTCTTTCCTTTCCCTCTTCTTCCTCTTCTCATCCACTTCCTCTTTTCCCTCTTCTTCCTCTTCTTTCCCTCTTTCCTTTCCCTCTTCTTTCTCATTTTCCTCTTCTCTCCCTCTTCTTCAGATTCCTCTTCCTCTTCATCCTCCTTCTCTCCCTCTTCTTCCTCTTCCTTTCCCTCTTTCCTTTCCCTCTTCTTCCTCTTCTCGTCCACTTCCTCTTTTCCCTCTTCTTCCTCTTCTTTCCCTCTTTCCTTTCCCTCTTCTTCCTCTTCTCCTCCACTTTCTCATTTCCCTCTTCTCTCCCTCTTCTCTCTCTCTTCTTTCCCTCTTCTCTCCCTCTTCTTCCCCTTTCCTTTCCCTCTTTCCTTTCCCTCTTCTTCCTCTTCTCGTCCACTTCCTCTTTTCCCTCTTCTTCCTCTTTTTCCCTCTTTTCTTTCCCTCTTCTTCCTCTTCTCCTCCACGTTCTCTTTTCCCTCTTCTCTCCCTCTTCTTCAGATTCCTATTCCTCTTCCTCTTCCTCTTCCTCTTCTTCTTCTTCTCTCCCTCTTTGCCTATGGCTATGCCTATGCCTATGCTTATGTTTGTTTTTTTGTTTTTTGTTTTTGTGTTTGTGTCTATGTTAGACATGGGATCACGTCGCTCATCCGATGAGTATGGACAGCCTCGCAGGAGGAGAGCTCACGATCTATATGCTCCAGAGGACTTTGATTCCTCTCAGGCGACTACCCCGAGGACTACCCTTGGTCTGACTCCTGTCGGACCTAGCACTACGACTACCCCTGGTCCGACTCCTCTTCCACGTAGCAGTGCGACTACCCCTCGGGGAACTCCTTTGCTAGCCGTGCATGGCTTTGTCAGGTGTCCCGACGAGTTTGTAGTGCAGATGAGCGATGAGGAGGCAGTGAGATTCTTCTCTCTACTATCTCAGAGGACCTTAGCAATTCCCTCCCCTACACTGATGGCTGGACGTACTGCCCAGCCGTCCCCTCATGCCCCTTCGACCGAGGGGTCATCACCTACGCATGCCTCTCATAAGGGAAGGAAGAGTAGGAAGGGCAGCTTATGTTGTGCTGACTCGAGAGATGTAGACGAGTCAGCACACTCACGTTCATATAGGTCTCCACTTGGTTCGGAGACACAATATCAGTCAGGTCCCTTGCCCTCTCCTACTCCCACTGCTACTCCTCGCTCCACTCCTTCTGACTCTACTACCATCAGTCCTTACTCATCAGGGGATCTCTCCTATCAAATCATAGCTGCCAGAGAGATAATAGAAGATAGAAAGGGCAAAGCAGTGATGGCTACCATGAGGCAGTTGATGAGCCATCACTTCAAGAGCGGCATTGCTACCGATTGGCGGTATCAAGATGACCAAAAGAAGCAAGCGGTCATCGATGAATTAAAACGAAAATACCCTAACCCACCAAATTGGGATTTTAATGAGGATTATATGCGAGAGCGCATGGGTTTGGTCTTGAAGCATCGTAGATCAACCTTGCATGCTTCCATCACAAAGGGGTTGGACAAACCCAGCTGGGTAGACAAAGCTGATTGGAAGTTCTTCAAGAAGCAGAATAGGGACAATCCGAATCGTTCGAGGGTCAGAGGAGGGCTGCGAAGAGACGGCTGGACATCGTAGGTACTTCGCACTTTGGTGCAGGCAGACGGTTGGCGTTCGAGGCAACCGTGGTAAGTCTACATCTTCTCATTTAATGTATTGTTCTATTTGTTTAACTACATATTACATGCACTTTAGCTAACTCTAACTCTCGTAAATTGGATCCACAGCAAGCTGTGATGGGTCGTCTTCCTACAAATGTAGAGACACGACGCGCATTTCGGATAGGAACAAAGTCGTGGTTTATTGAGCAAGAGGAAATGGGAGCGACAGTCGATTGGGCTGAGGTGGCTGCTCACACGGTATAAGTCTACTCCTACTTGTAATCTCACTTTTTAAATTGTTTTATTCTTTAAGTTCCAATCTAATTTTTGATTTATATGGTTCACTCTTAGGGTCAAAGCTCAAGCGTCCCATCATCGGAGGTGGGCGATCACCAGGGCCAGGGATCCGACGCACGTGACGAGGATCAGGGAGAAGGCGCAGCTCATGAGGACCAAGGAACAGGCCAACAAGATGAGGACGATTAGGATTCAGATGAGTAGTAGTAGTAGTAGTGGTAGTAGCAGTTTGCATTTTCTTCGCCCTGTATGTCATTTTGTATATCCGCTCGTTTGAGCAATTTTGTATCGCCCTTTCGAAAGGGTAATTTTGTAACAAACAATGTTGTATATGTTTGACCCATGTATATGCTTTTGTTGCTCGATCATTTCATTTGAGCGATTTTGTATCACCCTTTTTGCAAGGGAAATTTTGTTATAAAAAAACTTTGTTTTGTAATTACCCAAAAAAAAAAGGATTAGTGGGGCTAAACAGGGCCATAGGAAGCCCTGTTTAGCCCCACTAATCCTTTTTTTTAAGTTGTGTTAATCGTCGCTATATAGCGACGTTTACCAGTGTCACTATATAGTGACTATTATCAGTGTCACTATATAGCGACATTTATGATCGTCGCTATATAGCGACGTTTTATAGCGATGGTTCTTTTTCGACGCTTTTAGCGACTTTTATAGGGACGTTTGTGCCCGTGAAAAAAAAAATATTAATGTCAAAAGCGTCGGTATTTTCGTCAAAAAATGGCCTATGCCTTGTAGTGCAACCATAACTGGTGACTTAGGTTGAAATCCGTACATAAGGATAAAAGGACTGTACCCAGTAGTCAAATGCTTTGCACTATTATAAGCAAATTCTATCATAGGTAGATAATCTTTCCATGAAGATTGTCTCTTAGAAACATATGCCCAAAGCATATCTTCAACCAATTGGTTGACCTTCTCTGTACTACCATCAGATTGTGCATGATCCGAGGAACTCATACTTAGAGTAGTTTCCAACTTTTTAAAAACAAGTGTCCAAAAGTTACTTGTAAACTTCGAGTCCCTGTCACTGACTATGTTAGAGGGAAAACCATACAGCTTAAACAAGTGGTCCACAAACTCGTGAACCGGTTGAATAGCTGAAATAGTTATTCTAGTAGGTAAGAATCTAGCCATTTTTGTCAGACAGTCCACTATGACCCAAATGGAGTCATGACCCTTGCACGTTCTTGGCAAACCGGTCATAAAATCCATGGAAATACTTTCCCATTTATTACTCAGGATTTGCAATGGCTGTAATAAACCTGCGCTTCTAAGGCGTTCTGCCTTAGTAACCTGACAAAACCGATAACCTACCACATAGTTTTCAATAAATGCACGCATCTTAGGCCAATAAAAAGTATGCTTCGCAAGAGATAGAGTCCGATGTATACTTGGATGTCCAGCAGTAGGAGCATCATGACACTCCTAGAGAATCTTGGATCGAAGATCCAAATTATCTGGCGCACATATCTTTCCATTCTGGAACAGCAAGCTGTTCCTAATCATCCATTGACCGCCCGCCGCCTGTACCATAGGTGGCACAATCCGTGAGTCCTAGTCAACCATGGAGCTCCCATCTTGGACTCCCTACCAATAAGAACTGAAATGACTATCAGTTGCGCAAAGCCCTCTCAAGGATGGTGTGAGGATATTTTTGTAAATGACATAGCATTTACAAACTTGACTCGACTTAAGGCATCCACCACACTATTCAGTGAACCCTTTCCATAACATATTTCAAAATCAAAATCTTATTAATTCTGCCCATCTAGCCTTCCGTCCTCGCAATTCAGACCCATCACAAACATGATTGACTGATGATCGATCAATACAAGAAACTTCAAACCTTACAAGTAGTGTCTCCAATAGAGCATACACAACCGCATAGAGTTCTTTTCCTAGTGTGGGCCAACGACATTGGGTGTCGTCTAGCTTCTTACTCTCAAAACCTAGAGGTCTACCCTCTGAGAATGAAGCTGCCCCAATCGCAAAATCACTCGCATCGGCCTCTAAAACATAAGCCCAGGTAATGCAAGAACAGGTGCTTCCTTCATAGTTAACTTCAAGGTTTCAAAAGCCTTGTTCAATGCATCATTCCAAGAGATCGGCTGGGTAGACGTGCATCCATAACCTTTCAATATGTTTGTCAGAGGTGCCGTGATGTGTGAATAATCATGACAGACTTTTGTAGAAATACCATGAATCCTAGGAAAGAACGAAGTTGTTTCATAGTCTGAGGGATAGGCCATTCTAAAACCTTCTGGAGACAATCGAGATCAATGCTAATACCTTTAGAAGAAATATTGTGTCCGAAGTAAATGATCTCTTTCATGAAGAAGTCACATTTACTCATCTTGGCATAAAGCTTATTCTGTCTTAGAATAATTAAGACAATCCGGAGGTGTCCAATGTGATCCTTTCTAGCATTCGGATGTATACCAAATGCCATCTAAGAACACGACAACAAATTTACCCAGAGAATTTTGAACAAATCGTTCATCATTTGCTAGAAGTGGCAGGAGCATTGGTCAAACCAAAAGGTTATAATACAAGAAACTCATAGTGGCCATACCTAGTTTGGAATGTGGTTCTATCTATGTGTTTAGCATAGATACGGATTTGATGATAACCTCTACGCAAATCAATCTTAGTGAAATGCTTCGCTCCGGCCAAATGGTCTATCAAATCATCAGAACAAGGAAGAGGGTATCAAATCTTAATTGTCACTTTATTCAATTGTTTATAATTTATACACATTCGAAGTATCTTTCTTCTTTCTTAAGAGGATAGGTGCTCCCCAAGGTGATTTACTTGGGTGAAAAGAGCCCATATTTAGATAATCCTGTAGCTGTGAAGCTAACTCATCCTCCTCAAGCTGGCTCATCCTATAAGGTGGAACACTAATAGGTTGAGCCCCAGGTACTAAATCGATGCGATGGTCTATTGACCATTCTGGAGATAAACCTTCCGACAGTTGAGCAGGGAATACATCCATGAAATCATCTAACAACGTTCTTCATTCACAGTGTTCAAACACACTTAAATCATTCTTGTTATTAACAAAGACAACAAATGAAGAAAGCGAAATCAAAACACACTGATACACATCATAATCATTAGGGGAGAATTGGGGTCTCAAAAGGGCCTCATATGGAATGGATTAGGGAATGCTTAGTGGGCTAATGCAAGGGCCTTGGAGGGTCCCAAAGAGGCCTAACTAGCCCAACCTAGGTGGGTTAAGCCCACATTTGAGCCCACCTCTCCCCCCATCAATGAGGGGAGGGGGCCACTTTTTGAAATTTGAATTTCAAACTTCGAATCTCCCTCACTCCCTCTCTCTCTCTCCCTCCCTCCCTCCCTCTCTCTCCCTCCCTCCTCCCTCCCTCCCTCCCTTCTCCTCCCTCTCCCTCTCCCTCCCTCCCCCTGCCTCCTCCTCTCTCCTCCTCCGTCTTGCTCCTCCTCCTCCCTCCTCCCTCTCCCCTTCTCCTCCTTCTGGCTCCTCCTCCCTCCTTCCTCTCCCCTCCTTCTCCAACCGCCTAGGCTCCCTCTCCTCTGCTCCTCCCTCCTGCAGAATCTCCCCCCTCCTCCTCTTTCCTGTAGCATCTCTCCCCTCCTCCGTCTTGCTCCTTCTCCTCCCTCCTCCCTCTCCCCTCCTCCTCCTCCTTATGGCTTCTCCTCCCTCCTTCCTTTTCCCTCCTTCTGCAGACACCTAGGCTCCCTCTCCTCTGCTCCTCCCTCTTGCAGAATCCCTCCCCTCCTCCTCCCTCCTGTAGCATCTCTCCCCTCCTCCTCCCTTCTACAGCAACTCCTTCCCTCCCTTCTACACCTGTCGCTCTACTCTCCTCCTCCTCTTCCTCTTTCCCTCATCTTCTTCTCCTCCTCCCTCTTCCTTGCTACTCTCTCCCTCTCATTGCTCCATCTTTGCCAACTCTTCCCTACATTTTAGTCTGCATCACTGATACCTCTCTTTGAGTACACATGGCACCATTCAAGGACATATCCAACAAGTACCACCTGAACCTACAACTGGAGGCAGAATATGCAAGCACACGCTCTTTGGGATATAATGGAACTCCTCAAAGTGTGCTCCACAATCTTTGATTGCAAGGGAAGGAGCATCTTGACCTTTGGGTGGATCGAAACTTGGAACGAGTACAAAAGTTGAAGGGAACAACTTTGGGACTGAAGGAGAGGAAAAGACAATTGCAATCTATGGATGTATTGTCAACCAATAGTGGTGCTTGAAAGAGGAGAATACGGGTTCCAAGGTTAGTTCCCCAAATTTTCAATGAAATTTCTTACTCCAAAATATTTGTGGTACAGTTGCATTCTTTCCACTAAGTCTCATTTGTACTCTACCTTAGGAATTTCATGGAGGATGTGATGGGAACAATGGAAATGGATGATAGTGATCCTTCATATGTTCTAATAAGTTTAATAAAGCCAAGTGATGTCATGGAAGTGTTGAAGGACCCTGGACAAAAAGGGCTACATAAACAAGTTGCTAGAGAGGTAATGAAGGATTTCAAGGGCCTCGTGCAAGCAAAGGAGGTGCTTGGAGCTTGTGATGCTGCTGGTGTAAGTCATGAAGCTTACAACTCTGTTTTTAAAATTTTCAAGTCTACTATGGAGGAAAAGTATAAGATATCTACAATGCCATTGCCAACACCGTGGTCTATAAGGCTTGCACGTCAAGAAATAGACCAATGTGCTAGAGAAAAGCTTAGAGGATACCATTGCATAAGTGGCACAATGACTTGGAAGAGGAAAAAGAAATCTGGCATCCAAACGTTTGAGATGAATGCTTTCAATAATGTTTACTTGGATGTAGAGAATTTGTAGACAGCCATGGTCAAATTCTATGGGATGAGAGAAGAAGGTAAAAGAAATTCCCTCTTCATATTCAACTTTATTTCTTCTTATTTCTATACCCTTACTGTATTTCTCTTTCATTGTACAGATGGCAAGCTAGTATTTGTTATAAAAATGGATGAAGCTCAGTTGGTAAAAGAGCACAAGCTAGAGAGGGTGAGCATTTGTATTATGAATGATGCCTTGCATTTTGCTCAAGGGGATGAGAAAGTTGAGCAGGGTTTCTCAATCCAATCTAAGAAGGACATATGGTGGCTTGCAGCCTTTGAGACCCCAAAGGAGTGCCACGAGACATTGAAGTGGGTTTTGGAGAGAACCGGCATCCCATCGATTATTTGAAGACAAGAGGCAAAGCAATTATTAATAGTGGATGGGCATGGAATGTTTCAAGTTGAATGGAATCTAGCTGGTGATTTGAAGACCCTCAAGTGCTTGTATGGTTGTGATACAGGTGCAGATGCAAAATGGACATGCTTGTATTGCACCCACTCTCAGAAGATGCAAAAGGGAAGCCTACAGTGGGAAAATATAATCCTTTCTTGCAACCAAAGTGCAGACCCTGATCGTCACAAAAAGGATCCTAAGTGGGACCCCGTTCTACCAATTCCATTGGAGCGGGTACACGTGTGTACTTTGCATGCTGAACTACGTATACTTGATAAGTTACTCTATCTCCATCTAGTTTATGCTTGGAATTTGAGGCCACAGCAAGTATCTACATAATGCATTGCAAAAGCTGAAGAACTACTCTCACTAATGGGACTTCATGGAAGCAATGTGAAGCTTAAGCAAGACAAGAAACAATCAAAAAAGACACAAAATTTTCTTACTAAAGTGTCGATGGGTGGAGGAAAGGCAAGGAGGTTCTTGTCCAACCACAATTCTGATAAAGAAAAAGATACATTGGCTCAAAGCACACTAGGTTGGGAGTATTGGAAAGCTTTGTGTGAGTGCAGTACAAATCAAGCTTCACATCCACGAATTGCTACTTTGAGAGCAAAACTGTGGACAAAGCTTGATGCATTTATAAAGTTGATTAGATAAGGTCAAACAGATGAGCTTTATTATGAGAGATTCAGGACAGCATTGGGAGAATTCATATCATTAATGGTAGAAGCATGGGGGGAGTCACATATTACGCATTACATGGTAATCCTCCTTAGGTTGAAATTTGTGCTTTAAACTTGAGTCATTTTATGTTTCTAATACAATGTTTTTGTTTACAGCATATTCTTTACGCACATGCACCATGGTTTGTGGAGCAATGGGGCCCTCTGTCCATTTGGAATACTCAAGGAATGGAGAAATCACACTACAGAGCAAAGGCAACATACTTCAAGACTACAAGGCATGGAGGTGGTATCGCGCAAAGAAATGCACTACATGAAATGTTCGATTGGTTTTACAGATGTCTCGAGGCCAGGACTCTCAAGCGCGATAAGGTAGAGGTCTCAAGTCTCGCAGAAGTGGTTCAACATGTCAAGAAGACAAGGAGATGTGCTGCTTAGAAGTCCTCAATAGGGAGCCAAGGGGTTGCGCTTTGGTTACAATGTAGAGTCAGACAGGGGAGGCATTGGGTCCTAAAAGAGCCTCAAATGTAAAATGTTTGATGAATAAAGTTAACACTATTTTGAGTCAATTATAGATTCCAAAATTCACAAATTTGTTTGGAAATTGTAGAATTGCATGTGCGACATGGCAGGGTGGAGGGGTGAGTGGGTTGGGAGGGAGGGTGGTGAAGATTAAGTATTACCAAACTAGCGTCGAAAAAAGTTTGGAAGGGAGGGGGTGCACTCAAAAAACCTTAATTTAAAAGAAAAACCCTAAAGGCTTTAAAAAAGACTATATAAAGCAATTCAAAACCCTAAAATCTCTCATTTCTATGGCACGAGTTAATCAAACTGCTAGACCCACTGGACGCCGTTTAGATGCTACCCGTTGTCCTCCTCACATGTATAAAAAGTACATCTATATTCATATAAAATAAAATTTTTATACAATAAGGCTTCAGAGCTTTTCTCTCTTCTCTAAAACATTGAGAACATCGGGCTTTTAATTCCTGAATACACTCCTAGCTCTAAACCTAGTCGATAAAGAGTCAACGCTATTGTCGTTGCTAGCCAGGGACATGGCTGCTATCATCAATGGCATACCTTGAAAATTGGTTTCAAAGGCATTGAGGTCAGCCATGCGGTTCACCAAAATGACCTTGTCAGCATTGTGATTGATGTCAGCATGACCAATCACTCATGACAAGGCCTTGCACTTTAGGAGGTCATCAGTGCCATGTGGATAAAAATTTTTGTGGATAACCACAAAGCGCCCTTTTTCTTGGCCAAGGTAATGTGCTAGTGAGTGATCTTGGTCGAACCTACTGCGAACAAGGCATTGCCGAGATGAGAATAGGTTGACCTTGCCTCCTGTAATAGTCAACATTACATTAGAATTTTGTTAAAGCAAAAGTATACCAAGAGAGAAGAAATTCAAAGCTCATAGTTTCTTACCAGTATGGAGTCGTCATGCTCAATCCCTTCCTCTTTGTCAATGAGGATGGATCCAGAGTCCTGCTATTTGGAGTGAGATGTGGAGGCTTCTTCTGGAACATCCGGTAGGTCAGAGTAGATTGATGTCTCTAGAGCTTTGATTTGGGCCAGTGTTAAAGCAAGAACCTCTTCTATTGAATCATCTACTCCCAAAAACCTAGGTTCTTGCATAGTCGTGTCCACCTCGTATCCACACAGGACACCAAGAGCTTCATCCTCCCGGAGACCAAACATAACCTCTATGTCATGGAGAAAGAGGTATTGTTCTCCATCGACAAGAAGGGGAGCAAGAAACCATATCATTGTTGCAGGGTCAACAGAGGTGGTGCCCGAGGTGGATGGAATTTGAGATGTAGAATGGGGTTCAAGATGTTGCTAGAGCACTTCTAGGGCCAATGCAGCTTCCTACTCCTCAGCTTCTTCATCTATGGGCTCTTCATTGTAGATGTTGGGCTCATCTACAGAAATAAGAGGATCAGAAAGGGCAAGTGCAGGGTCTCGGCTTGAGGTTGAGGCCTCCTCTTCCATTTGTCCCTCTTGGACAAGAAAAATAAAGGTCATTTCCCAGGATAGGAACCTATTTCCTATGTTTTCGATGACTCCACATGCTAGGAGGTCATTAGTGTCCACCTCCCTAAACCTTAGGGGTGTGAGCTGGGCTCGAAAGTGATCTAAATGCTTGAAGATGAACCTGGGTTCTTGATTGAACAAGTACTTTAAATAATCAATTGGGACCCATCTTTTTGTAGACTCATCAAGTTGATATGCAAAACTCGCGATTTAGTCTTGCATGTACTTGATGAGGTCTTCAAAATCACATCTCGGGCTCCCAAGTAGGTGCTTAGGACATCTATGCTCTTATCAAAGACTGGAAATAACTCCTCCTCTCTATCAATTGATGGAGTATGGGAGATGAAATCGTGGAAGGCAGACCTAGCAGAATCCATGGTAGTTTGGTAGCTAGGAGAAGTATGGCTATGATAGTGAAACTTTGAAATAAAGTAACTTTATAACCTAACCTAAAATAAAAAAGAATTATAAATTTTTTGGGAAAAACTTGACATTGACATGAAACAAAACCATTCAAAACATCAAAATTAATTGCACCACTATTAATTGGAAAATGTCAAAGTCCACAATTGTTCCACCCCACATTGTTTACAATCTTCAATATTGCAGGAGGGATAAAAGTGGCACTGTGCATGAGCTTCTCTGTGCGCTTTCCTACCTTTTCACCATTTAAGGTAAAGTGAAAGGACTTAGACATGCCATCCTCCATGACCAATAGGTGTTCCTGTACGTCCGTGAGAGTCCACTGTGACGTGACAGTCACATTCTTGACATCTCCTAAATGAGAACCAATACATAAACTTACCCCTATATTATCATCATTGTTAGAGTCAAGGGGGAGCCAATTGCCACCTGTTTTCTTCCAGCACCTATATTGGAAAGCAAAATATAACATTTGGTGGGAGATGTGGTACTTGACAACCACATTGTCCTTACATACATGGCATTGAAACAAATCACCCTTTTGTTCACCTAACCTGCTTCCCCAATTCACCCCAAGCAATTGCTCAAGGGCATTCTCATGTAGGCAGTTGCATGACCACATGGTTTTTGTTCTGTGCATCTGGATATTCTGAAAACAAGAAGCAAAAATGTGCAGAGGCATAAAACAAGACAACCTTACCCATTTAGAGCCAAATGTAAACTACATGGCCATGCCCACATCCTTTGCAGTCTTTTCCTTGTATGATTGCATTGTTCTTGTGTCCACCATGTTGCAATCCATGTCTTCAAGTTGTGGTGTTGCAATGCATTGAAGTTGGCCATAGCCTGATGCCATCCTTGGAGTAATGTACTTGGCATTATACCAATGGATATTTCTGTGTTTTAAAGCAGAGGATTTGTCTTCAGCATGCATTTGCGTTCCTAAATCCTCATGAATGGCAATAAACTTACCTAAGAAGCACTCGACTAGTTCCCACTCCTCAAAGTCTGAAGGAAATACATCTGCTATGCACAAGTGCTATTTCAAAATACAAGTTCAAACTGACTCATTACACTGGTTCTTTTTCAAAATACAATTTCAAACTGACTCATTACACATCAAAATCTTACAAAAAATGCAGACTTACAATGCGATGGTATTGTCGATTGATTGCTTGATGGAGGAAGGCGCATGTCCTTCCCCATGTAGATGCGTTGCACCTTTGCAAGCCATCCTTTCTTCCCAAGGAGGTGTTGTAGCTAGGAATGGAGGGAGAAAGAGCAGAGGGGGATGAGCAGCCACTACAGGAGGTACTATAGCTAGGAATGGAGGGAGAAAGAGCAGAGGGGGATGAGCAACTTCTACTGTAGGAGGTGCTGTAGCTAGGAATGGAGAGAGAATGAGCAGCTGCTACAGGACGTGCTGGAGAGAGAGAAACACAGTGGACTAGAGTAAGAGGGGCAGAGAAGATGCCAAATGAGTTCCCACATTTGAAAAATGGAGGGAGAATGGAGCTAGAGTAGAGAAAAGGAGGGGGCAAAGCTAAGAGGGGGGAGAATTTCACCCAAAAGGGCCCACCGCCTCTTGAATGACTTGTAGGTTTGTTTGGGGGAGGTACATATGGGAGAAGGGTCAAGCATGGGTTGAGGGGGGGGGAATGGTTTGAGTGGTCCCCGGTCTAAGAGAAGTAGCCAATAGGGGCTGTTTGCAAGTCTGCCCACCCTCCACCTCAACATGGCATTGCCCCACAAAAAGGAGCACTTTCATTGGTACACCTCAAATGCCTCACTAATCCCTTGAAATTAGGAAACACTAATTGGGGGCCCTTTGGAGACCCCAATTCTCCCCTAATGGAGAAGTGTTTAATATATTCTGAAGCTGCATTGTAGCTACAATAGGTCCCTGAGAAGAGGGAATATTATCACACTGAATACAAAATTGGGTGTCCTTATCCAAAAAAGAAAGAGTATGTTCCTTCCGTCCAATCTGAATATCGTGGGTTTTAAACCACTCTATTCCGATTAACAAGTCCACATGCTCCAAGTTCATGACATAGCACATAAGAGCCGCTGTGTAGTCTTGAATCCGGATAGAAAGCGCTTCAATCTTGCAATCCCAAAACTGCTTCCCAGCTGGAAGTTGAACCTCATAGGTGTGATCGCTAGGTAACGTGGACAGCCCATCTTTTGCACAAGTTTGTAATTAACAAAGTTGTGAGAGCTGCCCGGGTCAAAGAGAATGTGAACTCTTTTATCCCTAACTTTTCCATAAACTCGAAAAATATCATGGGAACCAAATAACGAATTATTAAAAAAACAATTACAAGAAAGTGGGCAGGTAATAACATTTACAGAAGTACTTGTCATCGAAACTTGATTGGCTCCCTTAGCTTTGGTACCTGGATCTGCATGGAGCTTTAGTCCTAGCGCTTTCTTTTGATTCTTGCACTTAGGACAATCATTCCTAGTGTGGCCCCGCTCCTCGCATATGAAGCAACATCCCTCTTTCTTTAGCTTCAAGGTACGAAGGAAACGGGCACGACCATTCTTCGCATGAGTCGAATGGTTCTTGGAGGCGTTGTCTATAGACTTTGACTCCCTAGTACCAGGGGTAGACTGGAAGAACTTCCTCTTGTTCTTCCCACCCATGTCGGCAACTATGGTTCCCTTTGTACTGGCCATGGTATCATCATAGATGCATGCATAATTCATAGCCTCTTGCAACATGATACACTTGTTGTTCTTGATCTGTAACTTGTACGAGTCAGGCAAACCATCCACAAAGAAACCTAACAAGGTCAATGGATCCATCTTTGTAGCTCTGGTCTGCAAATCCTGAAACCTCTGAAGATAGACCTCAAAAGTCAAATTTAGCTTGGACATATCGAGGGCTTTGAGCTTGCCTACGATATCATAATCTTCCTCCTTCTTCAGAAACTCTTTCCTCAAGACTCCTTCAAATTCTATCCATGTTGTAGGCTTGGGTTGGAGTTCCTTCCACCACAATAAAGCCTTTGCTGACATAAACCCTATTGCAAGCTGTATTTTCTTGTCATCTAGATAAGGGTGAAACTGAAAGTGTGCTTTCCACTTGTGCAACCAAATGTCCACAACCTCCTTGGTATGAGACTTCTAATCTCCAGGAAAAGGATCTGGAGTAATGTTCAGACCTAACACTGCATCCACATGCATGAGCGCCTGAACAGTGCTAGTCAAAAGTGTGATCAGTGTAGTCTGAATCCCTTGGAGTTGTTGTGTCAAGCCCGTTTGATTCATGTTAGCTTGCTCAAACTTTCCATCAAGAGGAATGGTGAATTCACTAAAGGCTTTCTTTGTAATCAGATCATCGTAGAGACCCTAGTCATCCTCTTCATGGTAGTTCATATCCTGATCTCCCATCGCAAGCGTGGGGTCTACTGAATCAGCCATATCTGAAATCTGATCTAATGAAGGGAGTAAAGTAACAGGTGGGATCGGAGCTAGAAGAGTGGGGCAGAAGAAAAATCTGTATAGATAGGAGGCAACGAAAGAGAAGAGAAGCTGGCCGATGAAAGAGGTACAAAGCTAATGATCAGCCCGGGTCAGTGAACCCAGATACTCCCACTGTTAGCTGTGCCATATGAAAGTTTGCTACAAACCGTATCTAGGTGATAAAATCTGCAAGGGGTGTGGAGAGGTCTTCTCGTGCACACAACCATGAGCTGAGGCAGAACTGTGGTTTTGCCAGGCTATAACGTGGAAGGTACTGCTTTTAGAAAGCTAAGCTTTCTAAGAAAGCCCACCCTCCTAAACTTGGAGGAGTGGTGCTTTTTTTTAGCATCTAGCCTCCCCAAAACAGCAGCCAAAAGCCGCGATCGTGCTCTAGCCTACGGCGCACTCCTCTACACACTCCTGCATGGAATCACCTATCCTCTGCACAGCACCCCTACGCCTCTCCTACAATCCTCTCTCCAAGCTACACCTCTCACGCTCTCTCACCCAACCCCACTTATCAGCCTTGAATTCACACTCTCTCTCTTCCTCCTTCCTTCTTTCCCAATCCTAAACCCCGATCCTTAGCGATGAATCCATCAATCACTTGCAGGGCAATGAATATGAATTTCGAAATTAGGGCATACTTGAAATCGTTCAAAATTCTCCCAACAAAAGTTCCTACCTCAAGAGTTGGCTCTGATACCAATTGACATGACCGCAGCACTCTTGAAACCTCTGATCTACATTTAAACACAAGAACACACCAAACGTGAGGAATCTGAGTAGGCTGCTCACCACCCAACCATGACATGTATGGGATGCGATCCCGAATCAGGAGATGTCCCCTCCAAGCCATGAGCTGAGCTACGGGCACAAACTCCCAACCAGATCCTAACCAGCGTGGTGTCCCATATCACCAGATGGCACTGTGAATCCTGGGATCTACTACTGGGCCTTGGGCTATGCTATGATGCAAGCGCGCATCCGCGACTCAATCCAGAATTAGACCTAGCACTTGGAAGCGAGACTTGCTCCCATTGGCTCTTCGAGAATTGAACCTCTGGGCCCCTTATATAGACTCGGGCCCCAAGCACAAAAAACAGCGAAGACCCCTAACTGGTTCGTACCCTTGCCACTCAACTGGAGAATCAAGCCTGCCTAATTATAAGCCTCCCTAGTCTACCTGAGCTAGTCTTGTGTACCCAGTACACATTAGATACCAATCCGTGTACATGACATAAGCGAAGACCCCTAACTGGTTCATACCCTTGCCACTCAACCCAAGAATCAAGCTTGCCTAACTCTAAGCCTCCCTAGGCTACCTGAGCTATTCTTGTGTACCTAGTACATGTTAGATACCAATCCGTGCACATCACACTCACGAGATTGAGTTAATATTTAGTATGACAACAAACCATGAAAGAAAATTACACCATTCAAGCAGACTAGGAGAATGCATTCAAAACACTGAATAGTGTTCTCAACATCTACGCAAGCCACAAGACGTCTCACTGGATTGACATCAAGGGTAGTAAATTCGAAGAGCTATTGCTGGGCATATTTTTCCAGGAACCTCTTTCGCTCGATGCTCTATGTTGTTGTTGGGGCGACTACCCTCTAGTCCTCACCACCCTAACGCTCCCTCCTCCTCACCATCATCCTCGTTCCTCTTCCTCTACCTCGCCTCTTACTCAAACTCTCCTCCTTGTCTCCCCCACATGGTAGTGGCTATGATGGTAGAGCCAGAGCCAGGCAGAGAGCCTCCTATACTAAAAAGTAAAAAAAGTACTACATACCCAAAAATAAAGAGAGAGTCAAATCCTTAGAACTAAAAAGATCATTCGGAATGAACGGCCTAAAATTATACACATGGCCCAACGAGGGCTCAAGAAAACCCAACTTTCCCCTAGAATGCCTAAAGTTAAAGACTAACACTAACTACTATTGATAATAAGGTCTATAGTGATGGTAGTGTAGCCACATACATGTGATATCTGACCATCCATTTGTACATACATACATATAAACACGTGTGGAAGTGGGCACACGAACGCGCATTTATATGTGAATGCTGAAACAAATTAATGTCAAATGAAAGGGCTTCATTTGGGATTGTTGCTAAGTTCATGAATTACTACCAAACTCATAAATGCCCAAAAATGTGCCAATCAACAATGTCGAAAGGAGTCGACATTAAAGTTAAGGAAAAATCATCTAGGAGGTATAAGTTGCTACTAGAAGTTGAACATATATGGCCACATTAAACTGCCATTGTTAGACCATAAGAAACCAATGTAAGAATGCGTTAATGCACCCATACATGACAAAGACATTCTAGTATTTGCCACAACAAGTTACCATACAATGGTAAGCATGGCATGTACCATGAGACCTACTTCCAAGATTGACACTTCAAAAATGAAATCAATTGAATAAGAAGTTATAATGTACAATGTTTCATTTGTGTCAAAAGGAGCAATCAAGCATGGTTATGTCAACTATAATACTGTGACATCGGTATAACGGGGAAACCATGAGGGCTTGACAATACTTACCTGTGTGGCTAATAAGGTCTAGGGGGAAGTCCTAGGCCTAGGTAATTAATGGAAGGGTGCATTAGTTGAACCTAAAGAGGGGTTTAAAGGTAAGGTCCACTTGGACACATGGAACCATGAGGGTTGGCCACTTGGGAGGTATTGGGCTGTGTGGGAGGATCTAGATGGAAAGTTGGCTAGAAGGGGTTTGAGAGGGAAAACCCACGTATTGCTATTTTGGGGAGATAGCATACAGCTGAGAGTCTAAACCATGGCTGGGTGGAAAAACACTACGAAAGCCCTCAAGGTTGGAGACGTCTTAACAAGCATGCACATTCCTTACAAGGATGGCAAGGTCTTAACTCTTAGACTTTTTTTTAATGCATTATTATCCATGCAATGCTACTACTACATACCTTCCATAGACCTCTCGTCCAACATCATTGTAGTGACATCAACAATGTTGAAGAGATGAAGGAGAAAGCAAGTGTAATTTCGTTTAAAATTGCAATCATAGCAACGCCACAATGTAGAAGTGCAAAATGCGAGCCAATAATAGGACAATTATGTAGCATATTGAATCCTAGGTAACGAACCCTAATGCATTCACTAATACATGTAGCTACAAGGAGAAATCTCCATCTCATTCAACCCACATGTAAGTGCTAGGAACCTTTGCCTAGATTTGATGATTGTATTTTTTAAATAGAATTTGCTTTTAACCTTAAATGCAGTGTATGTGTAGTTTTCCCATTGCTCATTTGGAAAAAAAATTGCTCCCTGCAGAGTGGCCTTGTCATATCTATGGATGGTTGCCACTAAACACTTGCATAATAAGCGTCCTACAGCAATTACTTGTGTGCTTTGAGGCAGAAAGATAATAGTAAACATTGCAACATAGTGCACTGTAAAAATTGTAAAAGAGTGGAAAAACTAGCCATTGTTCTGCAGCAGGGTAGAGATAGCTTTTTCAACTTGAGCGATGCCCCAATGTAGATGACTCCTTCATAAGAATAGGAACCTTATCTCCTTGCTACTTCTTAGGATAGTGACTTCAATTTCTTTGAGACATAAAATAGGCCATACTGCAGTGCTGTATGCTGCCAACTGTATTGATTAGGAAGAGAATAATCACCAAAATGAAGCTCCAAATGCATGAATCTTCCATTTAGAGAGTGCTTTGAAATCACATCTTGCCAAAGGTCAACAAACTCCTGCATTAACATCTGTGTCTTTTCTAATGATGAAACAAGAAGGTATTCCACCTGTGATATAGAGTACACCTACATCAAAATCGTTTTTATTCATGAGCTCAATGATTTACAAGAAAACAAATCTAGATGAAGTAGTTGTTGGGATATCTCAAGTGTATGCCTCAGGCACACCTTATGTTTCTATGTGTGAGTGCTAGAGGCACAGTTAGGTGCCCACAAGCACAGTTAGGTGGTGGAAAAGCCACATAGGATGATTGAGTGAATCTAGGAGCAGATTGAGGAGATGATTGAGGAGCTTTGAGGTCATCAGTGATGTCAGTGACCTTGTATGAGGTGCCTACTTAAGGACCTCTTTCTTCTTCATTCTATAAGCAAGTATTCTGAGTTTGTGTCCACTCTACTCTTTCTTTTCAGTATTCCAACATGGTATCAGAGCCCTTTGATCCCCCTTGAGCCCATTTCTGCCACATCATCATCTTCTTCTTCATCTTCTTCTTCTCCATTTTCCTCTTTCTTCCCAAAATCTTTGAGAGCTTGGTTCTCCATCTACAAATAGCCATTGCCCAAACCCTCTGAGCTGGAAACTCCTCTAGTATGGGCGAACTTCCACCTGCAAGCAATTGAAGAAAAAACGTCTGTGGTGGCTGCCATTCTCCAAACAGCGAATTTCTTCTGTTGCTCAATACTCCCTGCATACTCCGCCATTGCCTGAGCCCTCTTAGGAGTAGATGGGCGACCTCAAGACGAAGATTTTGAGCCATTTTTCAAGTCATTTGGTTCAGTAACGAGGGAGAAATCGTCAAAACTCAGTTTCAGCCTGTAGCAACTCTCCCGGGCAAAAGTGCGCACCATTTCGTCCAACCTCTGTGCTGGACCTTCTCTGGTATATGAGCTTTCTTTTGCTTCAGAAAGCCCTCTTTTCCTTGCTTTGAAGAGTGAGCTACAAGCCCTCCAAGTTCAGCTTTTCAGTTTTGACAGTTTTGGACAAGTTTTTGAAGATGATGCTACATAAAATGCTACTCTAGCATTTCTGGTTTTTTGAAGCTTTCAATAACTTCAATACAAGTGTGGATTCAGTTTTGTTTTGACTTGCTAGACCTGGTTTTGATTGGAAAATGTTTATTTCATCCACTTCTATGAAGCATGTAAGAAGAAGCATCATTGTTTGAAAACTAGTCACTACTATTTGCTACAACAAGTGGCTATACTTTGGAAGTATTTCAGTTCTTTTTGCCTTGTAAGAGAGAAGACACTACCCAATACTTGGGTTAGAGCCTCTCATGGCTTGCTTATGCAAAATATGTGAAAAGCCAAAACATAAAGCAATGTCTTGTTATGCTACAAAGGATGAAAATGCCAACCTAACTTCCTTGTTGAAGATTGCCAAAACAATGGTTGCCAAAAAGGAAGCAACTTCAAAGAAAGAAAATGCAAATCTACCTACAGATGTGCCTCCACAAGATGAGGCATTCCATGAAGATTATGCATTTTAAACATCTCTATGTATGCTCCAGATCTCTCTTTTTATGTCAAGGTACTCAGCCTGGATAGTCCTCCAAAATGAATGCAAATAAACTATTGTGTTTTGTGTGTTTTGTAAACACCTCTGGTCACCTTATGATGTAGGCCATGTGTATGCTTTGTTCCATGGTACCTCCTGCAGACATTGTGTGCATGTACATGCAGGGGAGATAACCATTGGAAGGTCTTTTTGTATCCCTTTCTGTTTACCTTACACCCAAGGAAACTCTTGCTAGCATGAGAACCTAGCCATAGATTTATCCTTGACCACCATGAGATGGCATGAGAAACTATGAGACTAGATGTATCCTTGACATAGCCTGAGGCATTCCCTTGAGGGGGGGTTTGTTGGGATATCTCAAGGTGTATGCCTCAGGCACACCTTATGTTTCTATGTGTGAGTGCTAGAGGCACAGTTAGGTGCCCACAAGCACAGTTAGGTGGTGGAAAAGCCACATAGGATGATTGAGTGAATCTAGGAGCAGATTGAGGAGATGATTGAGGAGCTTTGAGGTCATCAGTGATGTCAGTGACCTTGTATGAGGTGCCTACTTAAGGACCTCTTTCTTCTTCATTCTATAAGCAAGTATTCTGAGTTTGTGTCCACTCTACTCTTTCTTTTCAGTATTCCAACAGTAGTCCTATGCAGGATAATCCAAAAGCATTAAAAACATCGGTAAAATTTCTATAGTCTCGCAATTTATCTCAAGTCTCACAGCAGAGAATAATAACTTCATACCTCTCTCTCTCTCTCTCTCTCTCTCTCTCTCTCTCTGTCTCTATCGTAACACAGGCTGGCTATAATCTATGATAACTTTGAGAGTGGTACATGCAATTCCAAGAGACTCCTAGTCTATAACTGACGTTTGGTGTGTACCTTTTTTTATGTGTGCGCTTTGTCTCATAGTCCCAAGAGGGGTTCTGAAGACGTTAATCCCTCCCTCTCTCTCTCTCTCTCTCTCTCTCTCTCTCTCTCTCTCTCTCTCTCTCTCTCACTCTCATCATACAGTTCCATGATGCTCAGGCTCAACTTTTGGGTTTACGATGCAGGTCAGCCCTACGAGACCAGCTAGCAATCTCTATGGATGAGAACCTCACCCCATTACAGGTTGAGGAGAGGCTCTCCCTATTGCAGTAGCAGGATCAGTCCCACAAGGAGGGGAAGTGGGCAGTAGTACGAGATATGCGACTTCTTACAGGCCCCCATCGAGCATCCACCCCCCCTCCCACAAAGGGATGTAGGGTCTATGGGACTCAAATCTTCGAGACCCTATCCTGCACCATTTGGAACTATAATGGTACCTTATGGTCAAAACCAGGGAGCTTCTCGGAATCCTACACAGGTCGCGACATAGTCTTTTACATAGAGATAGATTAGAGTCCAAAGCGCTCACTACCAATTGTCAGCAGGTGCTGTTAGAGTTAGCTCAAATGTCCACCTCTCATGTAACCCACCAATATTCTGTGTACCCAATGTTGTAAGGCCCCCATATGAGGAGAAGCCATGATGGGTATCAGATATTGGGAGGGATCCCCAGTTTAGACACTGGAAGGGGTCTTAGAGTAGACCAGATGGTTATGAGACGGCTTAGGAGCCAAGAGTAGATACCCGTCTGCACAAAGGGGGGGTTCGGGGGGGCGATAGCCCCCCCGATAGCAGGGGGTCCGGGGGGCGCAGGCCCCCGGTGGGGGTCTGGGGGCAAAGCCCCCAGCGGCAGGGTCCGGGGGCTACCGGTAGCCCCAGGCCCGACGGTATGACCTATGCGCGATCCTTCATCTGCCCGACGGCATGTTTTCTGAAGGGTCGGTTGGTCTTCCAGGCCGACTGTCTATTAGGCCGACTGCCTATTACAGGGCCGACCGTCAACCACTTACACTATATAAGTGGCCACCCCCTATCATCAGATCACCAGTTCTTCACGCTCATAGTCCTCCGTCCAGCATCTGTCTAGATCACCATCGAAGCTCTGTCTGTAGAGCGCACGGGTGGACAGCCAACCATCAGTTGTATCAGCAGTTTGGTATATCAGAATTTTTGTATTCTCTCCAGCTTTCCATCGTGTACTTGCGTTTTGTTGTTATCTTCCGCTGCGTACTATTTTCTTACATGGTATCAGAGCTCAGGCTATCTGAGTAACGACTTTATTGCAAGTTCAACGAGCTTTGTTAGCAAAGGCTACTAGGAGTGATGGCTGCACCAACCCCGTTGCGAATTCGTCCACCTGCCTTCAATGAAGGCAAGCTCGATGGGACGAATTATACTTTGTGGAAATTCAAGATCAGCGCGATCTTGGATTCATATGAGCTTCTGGATACTGTTCTGGGATTGGATCCAGAACCGGTTGGATCACCGAATCCAAACAACCCCAACGTCATAACGCCACCGAATGCAGATCTTCTTCGGGCATGGAAACGAAGGAACGCAGATGCACTCTGCGCTCTTGTTACCAGTTCAAGTGATTCTGTTTTGACTCTGATTCAGCACACAGACAAGGCAAGTGAGGCTTGGAACATACTGAAAGGTCAGTATGAAACGCGGAATCAGACCAGAATTCAAAATCTAGAGAATATGCTTGCTGCAGAGAGGTGCTCTGATGGAGAATCAGCTGAGACATTCATCACACGGATCAAGAATCTACGTGATCAGATGGCGGCGGTTGGGATTACAAAGACCAGCGAAGAGTTGGCCAGAAGGTGCATTCGGATCCTTCCACAAGAGTACGATGCGTTGGTGACGACACTCAACACGCAGGTAAGAAATCCACCCCTCACTTTCGAAGAGTTCAGCGCGATGCTTCTAGAGGAGGAGATGCGAATGAAGACCCGCGATGGCGGAAGTGATGCAGCATTCTCAACCACATCCAAAGGGAAGGGTGGAGAGAAGAAGAATGGTAAGAAGAAGAAGTTTTCAGGTAAGTGCCACTACTGCAACAAAAGCGGTCACATGATCAAGGATTGCAGAAAGAAGCAGCAGGACGAAAAGAATGGCACTACACAGTCTTCTTCGAAAGGCAAGGAATCTGCTCGGGGGGGTCACTCATCATATGTAACCCTATCACGTGAGTTCAACATAAGGATATTTTTTATTTCTAAAATTTACAGAAATAAATATACATAAGGGACTATTTAAAATAGTTTTGGAAAAAAATTACAGATTTGTATAGAAAAGGGGTACATTTTATTAATGAAAAAATTTACAGATAAGGGATTTTAAATATAGGCCTTGAACGCACGTGATATAGAGGGTTTATACATAGTGACCTCCCCGAGGGAATCTGCCAACACAATTGAAACTGAGTTGGAGCTATGGGTTGCAATTGAAGAAATATGCTCCTCAACAGAAGTTTCAACAACGAATGATTCGTGGCTCCTTGATAGTGGAGCGTCCCGTCACATGACCAGAAAGAAGGACTGGTATAGCTCTTTCAAGCCTCTACAAGAGCCCATGAACGTGACGGTCGGTAATAATGCAAAATGCCCTGTGGAAGGTACAGGTACTATCTCTCTTTCCATTCAAGAGGGTGAAACTAAAGAGCTTTCTGATGTATTACTAGTTCCTCAGCTAAAGAAGAACTTGCTTTCGGTTGCTGCGATAACTGATCGCAACTTGGAGGTGCGTTTCAAGAGGACCGGAGCAGAAATCCTTAATGCAGCGGGCAAGGTGGTCGGCAAGGCAGTAAGGAAGAACAATCTCTACGAGCTGACGGCACTAATAGTCTCTTCAGGAGTGGGCATCAGTAAGGTATGGCATGAAAGATTTGGTCATCTTAGTTATCCTATTCTTTTGGAAATGCAGAAAACAGGGATGGTTGCACACTTGCCTGCACTCTCAAAGGTGCAGGAACCTTGTGAAGCTTGTATGATGGGCAAGCAACAAAGGAAGGCTTTTCCACATGAGAGCGGCTATCGGGCAAAGGCTCCTCTAGAATTGGTTCATGCTGATCTCAGTGGGAAAGCTCCGACTCAAGCTTTGGGGGGATGTAACTACTATATGCTTATCGTCGACGACTACAGTAGATACATGTGGGTGTATTTTTTACGAGATAAGGCTGAAGCTCTTGGAAAATTCAAACAGTGGCAAAAGATGGTGGAAAACGAAAGCGGGCTGAAGGTAAAGAAGCTTCGCACGGATCGAGGAGGAGAGTTCCTGTCAAAAGAGTTCGACACATACTTGCACGAGAATGGCATTAAGCGCCAACTCACGACTGCACATACTCCGCAACAAAATGGTGTTGTAGAGCGTCGCAATCGTACTGCCATGGAGATGGCACGATGCATGGCACTAGGTAAAGGATTGCCTAAGTCTTTTTGGGCTGAGGCAGTCAATACAGCAGTCTACATCCTCAATCGAAGCTTCACAAAGGCCTTGACGGGCAAAACACCTTTGGAGGCTTACTCAGGTAAAAAGCCTTCCGCTTCTCATTTCAGAACATTTGGATGTGAGTGCTTTGTTCATGTTCCAGATAGCACCAGAAAGAAATTAGATCCAAAGAGCAGAAAGTGTATCTTCATGGGCTATAGCCAGGAGTCAAAGGCGTACCGGCTATATGATCCAGAGGCAAAGAAGATCGTGGTCAGTCGTGATGTGGTGTTTTGGGAACAGCCACATACAGTGGAGGAGGAGGTATGCCCTTCCACTTTATCATCAGCCGTAAAAGTAACTCACCTTGTGCCCGTATCTAAAGCAGAGTTGCAGAATGAGGAGGAGTACTTCGAGGAACAGACTCCACCAACACCACAACATGCCTTGGCTCCACAAGGTAAGCCACTTCCAAAGTGGGCAAGGCAGCTCTTTGATGAGAAGAATCCGGTTCCAGACTTGGCGGAGTCATCTGCAGATGGACTTCGACGATCAAAGAGGATAGAGGAGCAGAAAAGGGCTTCTGAACACATAGTCAATATGGCCTTGATGGCTGAGATTATGAAAGTTCAAGAGCCTACGAATTTGGATGAGGCAATGGCGGATCCAAATTGGAAAGCTGCCATGCAAGAGGAGTATGACAGCATCATGAAGAATCAGACTTGGGAATTGGTTGATCGTCCAGAAAAAAGGAAGATCATTGGTACCAAATGGGTATGGAAGGCCAAGTACAAATCTGATGGATCTTTGGAAAAGTACAAGGCTAGGCTTGTTGCACAAGGATACTCTCAAGTTGAAGGCTTTGATTTTGAGGATTCCTTTGCTCCTACAGCAAGGATGACAACTATTCGGGTGGTACTTGCCTTGGCTGCTCATAAGCAGTGGCCGGTGTTTCAAATGGACGTGAAATCTGCGTTCTTGAATGGACATCTCAAGGAGGAGGTATATGTGTTCCAGCCACCAGGATTTGAGGTGCCCAATTCAGAGAACAAGGTTTGCAAACTAAAGAAGGCATTGTACGGGCTGAAACAGGCCCCAAGGGCATGGTACCAACGGATTGATAGCTTTCTCATATCTATTGGTTTCTCAAAAAGTGCTTCTGATGCTAACCTGTATGTTTGTAAGCAGGATGGCAAGTATGTGGTAATAGTCCTTTACGTGGATGACTTGATCATCACTGGAGATCATGAGAAGATGCTGCAACAGTTGAGGGAGTCGTTGAGTTCCGAGTTTGAGATGACAGATTTGGGGCTCATGCACTTTTGCCTCGGCATTGAGGTTTGGCAAAAACCTGGCAGGATTTTCATCTCTCAGCAGAGATATGCTCGTGAGATCTTGAAGGCATTCGATATGACCGAGTGTAAGGACGTGGTCTCTCCCATGGAGGTGAATGGTAAGCTCTCAGTGGAGGATGCATCACCACTTGTCGACATCAAGGAGTATAGGAAACTTGTGGGGAGTCTCATTTTTCTGTGCAACACTAGACCTGATATCAGCTTTGCAGTTGGTGTACTTAGTAGGTTCTCAAATCAACCTCGAGAGAACCATTGGAAAGCAGGGATGCGTGTGCTAAAGTACGTGAAAGGTACACTGGAGTATGGCATTACCTACAGAGCAGGGAAGACCTTGGCGGGTTACTGTGACTCAGATTGGGCGGGAGATTGTGATTCTAGAAAGTCAGTTTCTGGATATTGTTTCTCACTTGGTTCAGGAGTGTTCTCTTGGATTAGCAAGAAGCAACCAACAGTGGCACTATCTTCGACGGAAGCTGAGTACAAGGCAGCATGCATTGCTGCTTGTGAAGCAGTTTGGCTAAGGAGGATCCTGCAAGACATAGGAGTTCCAATCGAAGATGCGACGGTTCTGAAATGCGACAATCAGAGTTGCATGGCCATTGCAAAGAATCCTGTGTTCCATGCTCGTACAAAGCACATAGAGATCCAGTATCACTACGTACGAGAGCTCATCGAGGATGGAGTCATAGAGCTGGAGTATTGTCCCACAGAGGATAATTGCGCAGACATCTTCACGAAGGCTCTTGGGAGTGATTTATTGTTGCGGCATCTACATCGACTCGGCATTGGTCCGATCACATAGTTCATCTTCGGGTGAACATTGAGGGGGGGTGTTAGAGTTAGCTCAAATGTCCACCTCTCATGTAACCCACCAATATTCTGTGTACCCAATGTTGTAAGGCCCCCATATGAGGAGAAGCCATGATGGGTATCAGATATTGGGAGGGATCCCCAGTTTAGACACTGGAAGGGGTCTTAGAGTAGACCAGATGGTTATGAGACGGCTTAGGAGCCAAGAGTAGATACCCGTCTGCACAAAGGGGGGGTTCGGGGGGGCGATAGCCCCCCCGATAGCAGGGGGTCCGGGGGGCGCAGGCCCCCGGTGGGGGTCTGGGGGCAAAGCCCCCAGCGGCAGGGTCCGGGGGCTACCGGTAGCCCCAGGCCCGACGGTATGACCTATGCGCGATCCTTCATCTGCCCGACGGCATGTTTTCTGAAGGGTCGGTTGGTCTTCCAGGCCGACTGTCTATTAGGCCGACTGCCTATTACAGGGCCGACCGTCAACCACTTACACTATATAAGTGGCCACCCCCTATCATCAGATCACCAGTTCTTCACGCTCATAGTCCTCCGTCCAGCATCTGTCTAGATCACCATCGAAGCTCTGTCTGTAGAGCGCACGGGTGGACAGCCAACCATCAGTTGTATCAGCAGTTTGGTATATCAGAATTTTTGTATTCTCTCCAGCTTTCCATCGTGTACTTGCGTTTTGTTGTTATCTTCCGCTGCGTACTATTTTCTTACAGGTGCACATGGGAGTCTGCTTATAGAGATGAGACCAGAGACACAGGGGGAGTACAAGGATCAGGACGAGTAGCAGTTCTCTATAGATCCACTCTTTTGGGGACCATTTCAGTAGAGCAAAGGGATACACATTCCAAGTCTCTTTGGCGACATGTGGACAGCTGGGATCTAGTTGTCGTAGTATGCTACTTCCCTCCCAAGACATCCCACTTTGCTAGAGATATTCGAGATGAGGTGGAGACATCGCCATTTGCAGCTTCTATGTCAGTCCATTGTTGACTTCTCGAGCTGTGGAGAAGTCCTCCTAGTTGGGGCCTTCAACGCGAGGACAGGGGCCCATCGGGAACCACTCCTCGACTTCATGGATGATTCCATTCTACTGCCAGACATTCACCTTGACGATGTAGGTATACTATGAGTTTCGGCTGATAGACGAGGTCCAGTCACATCTGATGGGCAAGCCCTATTGGACCTCCACAGAATGCATGATCTCATTATTTGTAATGGTCTTGATAGATGGCCCGCCTTAGGTGGTCTCACGTGCTTTCCACATAGGGGAGGTTCTAGTGTTGTTGATTGCGTCATGGGATTCCCTACCCTCACATCTCACATCACTTATTTTATTGTAGCACCTCTTCCTCTAGGGGCTGATCATACCTACCTATTCTTTAGCATTTCCACTCCTCGATCACACAGCACCCTCCACCCCACTGAGTTCTTACTCCACCTATCATGATCTACACTTCAACCGCGATTACTCACCTATTTACTCAGGCTGTCTGTACATACTTCTCGCTTATATTGACTTCATACCTTTGTTAGCTGACTGCACAACCTTGATAGCCCGCTCACTACATGAAGCTGCCCTCCACGCTTTCCCTCACAACACTTGCTCCACCCGCCCACCACGACCTGGGACTATACCCTGTAATAGTTGGTACGATGATGAGTGTAAAACTTTGCGCCGTCAGCTCAGATTCGAAACCAAGAACAATCTTTCGAGTGAACCAGAGACGCTAAGCGAGTATCATCGACTGGAACGTAGAAAGAAACTAGACTTCATTCGTTGGAGCGAGAAGGAACTACTAAAAATTTTGTTTAGTAACAACTCTAAGCACTTTTGGCGGAGATTTCTTGAGGGACAGTCCCCCTCACCACTCATTGACACTCAAGTCTGATATAGTTACGCATGCACACTATAGACATCCTAAATCAGCTAGTCCCTGACCTCTCACATTTGCCATGCCCCACTTCATGTGCCCTCTTCACTAATGGCCCAGCGAAGGATCATGAGAGACTATGCACTAAGTTCATTGCATATGGGATTAACCTCCTTGCCCCGATCTTAGCAAAGCTTTTCAATGAAGCTGTTTGTTTGGGGTTTCCACGCACCTAGAACGTTAACACTATTTCACCCATTCACAAGGCAAGGGATCTCATGAGTCCAGAGAATTACAAGACCATTATGATTGGACATGTCGTGTCCAAGATTTATGCATCAGTGCTTAATTTTGAGGTCAGCCAATTTGCGGAGTGTCGAGGACTTAGAGCAGCAGGACAGGCTGGGTTTTGACGTGATCATGGAACCATGGATTACATTCTCACGTTCAGATGTATCATTGAGGAGACGCGAGCATCGAGAGCGACAGAGCGGAGGGCCTACCCAGGGAGAGGTGCATATGCACATTGTGTGATGTACAAAAAGTTGAGACGGAGGAGTAGTTCATCTTTAGGTGTCTTGTTTACTAATGAGATCCGAGGGTACTTCCTCTTTAGAGATAAATCTTGGGTTTTGTCTTGGTTCCTCTCCTATCTAAACCAAAGATGCTTGGCAGCTTTCCTTCATGAGGCAGTCAAGCACCGCAAGAGGCTACTTCAATCACAGAGACAAGAGAAGATTGGTAGACCCCTCTCAGAGCTCCATCATGGAGTTCTTCCTCCAGATCACATGGACCCCCACGGATGACTCGACAGCTCAGACAGAGGGTTGATGCGCAGATTACACTTGGGGATATCCCCTCCCCGTTCAGAGTCAGAGCTCGACGGACGGGGGTTATTGTAGCCCTTGTTAGGCATAGAGTTATGACCAAGAGACGTCATAGGGCCACACCTATGAGCAGTCGATAGCACTCTATCACCGCATTCATGCCTCGATTGCCTTATCCACCCTGATGCCATGATGTTGACAATGTTGGAGATGATGATGATGATGAGATTGATATGTAGTTGACCATTGACATGACTATGTTGTACTTAGTACTTAGTACTACCATTTTTGCATTTTTTGAATTCTGCATTGGTGTGGATGCTCATTTTAGTAGCTCCACCCTCACAGTTCATTTGTACCAAGATTTTCACAGTCTCATAGACCCATCACTCTCTCTCTCTCTCTCTCCACTAGGTTTTGTAAAAACTGCGTTGGTCTTTGTGGTTGAGGCTCTGGTTAGTATTCGGTTCCTAGGAATCGTGTCAATTCGGCTCCTTGGCATTGTTGCTTTGAAGTAAAAAAACGTCTCTCTCTCTCTCTCTCTCTCTCTCTCTCTCTCTCTCTCTCTCTCTCTCCCTCCATTGGTGTGGATGCTCTTTTAGTAGCTCCACCCCCACAGCTTATTTGTACCAGGTTTTTCACAGTCTCAAACCCATCGTTCTTCCAAAGACTTATATAAACTCTCTCTCTCTCTCTCTCTCTCCCCCCAGGAGGGACATGGCTTTGGCCTAGTCTCCCGATTGATCCATTGCAATGATTAGGTTGTATTGGAATTTATCTGATCAAGATGAGACAACACAGAGATGCGCTACTACGACATATCAAACAACATCATGCATTGTCAACACTACACGGTCCTTAGATAGACCGGTCACAGCAACATGTCACATGTTTTTATGCATTCAAGTCAGCTCCACAACATAGAGGAGTGGAGGATGAGGAGGTAGTAGACATGTGAGTAGCATGGATCAGCAATGAGGGACAACATAGTACGATCGAGCGAGTGATACAGAGTTTGTGCAGGACATAGAGAACGACTGAGGCATGCACGATTGTGGTTCAACCCATCTCCACCGTCATTGGAGGAGATCGCCCGAGACGAGGTATCACTCTTGATGTTGCTCTTTAGATATAGAGGATGAGGACACCATGCCATCCGCCACCACAGGAGACAACCTGGCAGATGCAAATCCAGGATATCTTTGCAGCCCACCAGTGAGCTACCACTGTACCGGGTTTTTGGCTACTGAGTTTTTATCTCTTAGATTTTTTGCTTAGTAATCGGCAAGGGCCTTAGCGAGGGTTCATTTTCATTTGATGTACTTTGTTCCATATGAACGTGAGGCCTTCCAAGGATGTTGATACATCTCTCTCTCTCTCTCTCCCCCCTAGCTTGTCGTAGACCCGCAGCATGCACTCTAGCTCCTAGGACCTCGGCCACACTCCCACAGGCCTGCTCTAGACCTCGAGCCTCACCTACAGGCCTATTCCAAGCCCCTACATCCTGTTCTGCCATCGCATCACCCCTTGGGGGGCTGCTCAAAGTCCCCCGTCAAATCGCAGGCCTGTTCTTGGCCCCCAGCTCCCTGCATGGCCCTCACAGGGGCTCTCTAGGACTCCGCCTACACTAACAGGAGCATGGGGAACAACCCTCAGCCCCCGCCTACCCCATGATTGGCTTCCCTCTAGCTTCCACACAAACACCCCAAACCCAGCGCGCGCACCCCCCTAGCCCCTACTTCATATATCAGCTCCAATTCTCCCTCTACTTGAGTACCTCAACCTTCTCTGGACCTGCAGTGAAACAGACAAGATAGTCAAGATTTTGAACCAAGAAAGGCAGAAACAACTTTGATATCTCGTAACATCATGCAGTTAAAGACCACCTGAAGGAAAGGAAGGCAAAGGAAAATAGTGGGAAAAAAACAGAGAAAATCGGTGCAAACAACAATATGCCAGGCAAGTAAGTGGAAAGGAAAGATTTTTCTTGCTTTCAAAAACAACAGTTATTTGTAGAAATATTTACTACAATGCCTACACGAGGTTGTATAGAAGACACATAGGGAAATCAAGCTTTGGAAGCTACCATAAATGCCTACATAGTAGGAGGGGCATCCAAAGGTAGAATCTCTGATGTCATCTCTCACCTCCACAAGATTGGTTGAGAAGATTGATGGTCTAGAAGCCACCAATGTGGAATATGGGAAGCAGAAAGACCAGCCTCAAAGAACAAATGCAAACTATGGTACCGAACTATAACAGTTAAGGGATGCACAAGGAGCTCTAGAAGGGGCATACAAAGCAATGGAAGAGCTGAAATCTCAGAACAAAAAACTCAGAAAAGACTTGGCATCCATGCAGGCTGCCATGCAAGCTAAGCACACTGAATTCACACAAAAAATTCACCAAAGTGGAGGCTACAATTCTAGAATGGAAGGATGTGGTCAAGAAAGGTGCACCTGCCCCCAAGAAAGAGATAATTTCAAATGCTTTGGAGGACAAAGGGAGGAACAGAAAGGTTCTACATGTTTTGTCTGAGGTCTCGCAATGGGGGACAGTCCTGAGGTGGATGCTAAGGCCTTGTTCACCAAAATGGTTGTGAACCTCACGTGCAAAATAGTTTGGAGAGTAGGCAAGCCCGTAGCACCAGCAAGGTCACTAGTGATGAGGCTCCAAACAGCTATGGATAGGACCACCCCTCATGAGTGTGAGGGTGACCTTGAAAGGAACCCAGATTTATTTGGATGGTGACCTCATTCTCCTACAGCAAGAGCACCAGAGGGAAGGAATGGTACGCGTAATGGCAGCCATGGAAGCAAGGAAACGGGCTGCCTATTGAGATGGTAAAGTGATCATTCGAGATAGAAAAGACAGAGAAGGAAGAGAAGACGGGGAGTTATGATGGTGTCGAACCCATGGGATGAGTGCACAAACTGGGCTGAAAATGGAAGTGTGGAATTGCAATGGTACCCTTTGGTCCAATCCAGGAGGGTTCTTGGAGACCTACATTGATAGATATATGATCTTTTACACAGAGAGACATGAGAGCCTAGAGAAAGGGTTGTCTACAATGATGGGGTACACTTGGGAGTCAGCTCATAGGAGAGAGATGAGGAGAGACGGTGGAATACGGGGATCTGGAGGTACCTCTTCTCTTCATATCACACTTGAGGAAATTCATTATGTAGTACGGAGAGAGGAGCATGCACGAGAGCATGCATGACATATAAGGATACGAGTCCGATTAATGGAGGCACATATGATCTTCATTGATGTGTGCTACTTCCCCCCAAATACATCATCCTATGCACATGAGGTCACCATAGAGGGACACAACCCATATGAGAAGCTATATGATGACATCATGGAGTTCCCCTCTTCCTCCCCTTCGCAGTGATATGCTTTTCCCTCCATTCGTTTGGCAGAACGGGCAGAGTTGAGCACTTATTTTGCTGGTCGAATTTGCAAAAGTGGCTTTTTCTAGACGTTTTTGCCTCATGAGCATCTCCTCTTGCAAAGGTATAGCTTTCTGTTGAATTTCGAGTGGTCCCACGCGTTGGTTGACTGGTTTTCATCAGTTTTGGAGGACTTTCCAGCGATGAAACTTCTCCAAAACCTTCTCAATGTATTCCTCCCTGAAGCACGCTTCTTTTGAGCCCAAGAACTTCCAATTCTTCACGACAAAAGTGCTTCTTTTTGCATTTTTTAGTGGAATTCTTGTTCCAGTCGGCTCTTGTAAATGCTCTTTCTTCATGCCTTTGCACTCCTCTTGGGTTGAGAATGTAGTGGGGCATTGGCTACTATGTCCTCTTGGCAATTGAGGACTTGGTTTGAGTTTTCACGGCTTGGTGAGTTGTGATTTTGCTGCTGCAATTTCTTTTTGCCATAAGCTATTGGTTGGCCTTGTGTGCCGCCTCTTTCTTGGTTCACAGGTGCCCAGGTTGTGCTACATGAGTCATTCTTTGGTTGGGTACTTTGTTGATTTTATTTTGGAGCTTTGAAAAGCTTTGTGAATGCCATCTGGAAACCACTTAAAGAGAGTGTAGCTAGTGTGCAATGGGATTGCGTCTGGACAACCAATGGAATTGCACTCGGAAAAGAGAATGCCTTTGGGTTGAGCCTATGGGTTAAGTGCACTTATGTGATGTTTTTGTGAGAAGGGTGTACAGGTGTCTACCTTGGCTCGTTTTATAGGCCCGAAGCTAGGATATGATGTAGGGACTCAGACTCCCTTTGTGTCTCTTTTTGACAAGGTCCTATAGGTGTTTACCCCACTCATTTTTTAGTTGACCACCCAGACTTTACTTGAGCGGGTTTTGGAAGCAAGGCCAATTTTGGATGGGCAAGATGTCATTCCTATTACCACCTTTGCAACGGAAGTTTTAAACCGAGTGCCCAGTCCCAACACCAATTCCCTATTCACAAGGCTTGGCAACACATCAACTTGTCAGTTCCTAGTCCTACGACCCCACCTCTATCTCTTCACGGTGCGACACTCGGGCCAATCACCTCGAAGAATTACATCTATAACCACATCTATCACAATTTTGATTTGTTTTTTTAAGATCGAGTAGCTTGCCACATCATAATTTTGCAGCTTAAATCCATGCTCTTCCACATCCAACCATGCCAACCCTTTCAATATATTATGTGTCATTCTTAAGGAGGCTGAGAAACTACTCGGCAGCCACATCAGGGAGGTAGTTGCCATGCACAAAAACGTCTGAGACCTGAACAAGGACCTAAGTATTAAGTGGCAGAAGAGATCCACGCTAGTAAAAATGCTACATGACTCGTTTTGACAATGCCTCCGGCATCACCAACCCCTCCAAGGACCCACTCGCCGAGCTATGGTCTATGGATTGGCTTACAAATCTCAAGAGGCCTCCCAGTACATATGCTCCTTATATCCTTGGCTCCCTTAGGATCCATCAGAATGATTAAACCTTTTGACCCTCCCTCTCCAAGACCATCTTCCTCCCACGCTTCTCCAAATGATGCCCCCAGACCTTCTTCTATTGCTCCCTAAGTAACTTCTCACCAACCTCCAAGACAAGGGCGTGTTGTGCTGCATGGTGACCCCGCGGCTTTAGTCCATGCGTGCCTTCTAGTAGCATTTAGTTCCAGCTAGTCTGAAATCATGAGGGGTTGGTTGTAGAAAGCTGAGGTGAAATGTTTACCCTTGGGTCAAGTCGACAAAGGTGGAATCACAGAGAACTTACCAACATAGGTACGAGCATGTGGCACCCGCTAGTTGGTAACATGGTAGCACATCTTTGGCTAACTTCTCGAGTAGCAAGAACATCTTTATCAACTTCTCGAGTGGCAAGCAATAGCAAGAGTTGAGCCAGTGACTCCGAGTCCGAGGAGTAGTCATCCTAAAGATAAGGGTGGTAGACGAATGATGAGCAACGGCTCAGCAAACTACGAGTGTTAGGAATAAAAGTTATTCTTGCAGTTAGACTACTTAGTAGTAAAGCATTTTAACAGAGAGTAGGTAGTGTTTGTTCATGAGTTGTGTGATCTCTCTCTAGCTTGCTAGGCTAGAAGCTTGCATAGCTGAGTACTCATTTGAAGCTACGGTAGCTTCATTGTTGTAAATAGAGTCTTTCTTTAATACAATATATGTGTGTTTTGTTTCCATTCTGTCTATATTGTTCTATGTTTATTTCCTACGTTCAATCCTATGTCACTATACGATCCTCTTACAATAGCAACCCCGACGTCTGAGTTGTTTCTGTTGACGTCTATCTGCATCACACCCGAGTATGTTGCATGCAAAACTCGCCAAGGAATGCAACATTTGAGCACAGTGCACGGGTTGGGTTAAGGGTTCATGAGCACAAAACATCGAGCACCCATAAGTCAACCAAAGGGGAGTGAGAAAATTAGACCTTCAATATGTATACATCTTAAAAGTAATGCAACAATGCATGCATCCAACATGATGCAAATTTTCTTTAATAAATGCATGAAATTTTTTAAAAGGAAAAAAATATGCCTTTGAGAAATTCTAGGAATGTACACATAGGCAGTCCCATCTAGCCTCTTACCTTGTGGGTGCAAGAACCACTCCCTAGGTTAGGCCTTGGGATATGCTTGGATTAAAAAGAAAATTACCTTTGAAATTCAAAGCACTAGAAAAAAACACATGGGGTCCTTATTTAGTTGTGCTGGTAGTACTACCATTGGTAATAAGACTAGTACCATAGATATTTGTCTTATTACCATCGATAATATTCATAGTAATACTATAATTACTAGTGATAACATGAATAATACTGGTAGTGCTCTTTCTCTCCTAATTTATTATAATATTTATCATTTTATTGGCAATATTAAGACTTTACTATGAGTTTTTAACATGTTATTTAGCAATAAAGGTACCTCGTATTGGTGATAGTAGACATAATACTGGTAGTAATAGACACAATAGTAGCAATAGTTTATAGGTTTCCAAGTTTTTAAAATCGGAAATTTCTTCCCATGATTGCATCTACCATTAATTAAAAATAATGTTCATGGATGCAAATCTCATAAAAAATTCACGTGATTACTTGTATATGAAATTCTTGATTAGTGCACATAGATATCTGCTAGGGGAAAGCCTCCATCGATCATTTGGTAGGAAATGGTACTATATCAGACACTATCTCCACAAAGACATGGATTTATTTCTTGCAATAAAAATATTAAGCCTTTTGAAACTTTTAGATTTTAAAGACCTTGTTTAGAAGAAAATAAGCAAGCACATTAACACATTGAGATGTAACAATGGTGGTGAGTATACAAGTCTTTTCTATTCAATAATTTTTTTGAGCTACCATGGGATTAGAAGGGAATTCACCCATGGATGTAGCATCCATTAAGATGGTGGGGCTAAGAGAAAAAATAGAGTTATCTCTAAAATAGTGTCGTGTATCATGGAAGAGAGGCATCTCCTATGAGGTTATTGGGCTAAAACATGTAACACAATAGTCTATCTCATGAACAGGTCTCCAACTGTTGTTTAATGGAATATTATATTATTTATAGGTTCAAGACCATAATTTCAAATATTAGGATTTTTTGTTGAATAGAAGCTAGTGCTAAATCTCAAAAGTGTGTTCTCACTAGCTACAATGGTGAGAGCAAAGCATATAGATTATGGGATTCTGCTACTCTAAGTAGTTTCTTCTTTCCAAATATGTTATAGTTGATAAAAAAAGTAGTTTGTTATGAGATCCTAATGTTTCATCTATGCCTACCCCAATGCCTGTGGAGTCATTTAGAAGTTTGTCTTAATGAGACTCTAGCTAGCAATGAATATACCTCTTGCAGTAGAACTATGATCTCTATTGAATGATGTGAGGTCGAAGAAGACCTCATAGTCAATGTGGATAGAGTGATCTAGGGGCTGAAATTTTGGCACTGAAGGTGCATCTATGATACACTACTGTGCTAGTGAAGAGGCCTGTAAAACTGACAAGGTATAAAAACCTGTCAAACTTGTATGCTTAACGATCATGAACTGGAGGTCATTTGATATCTGCATGGTTAAACATCTGTCAACATGGGATGTAGGATCTATCAAAGGCTCAAGGTGGAGCTGATAATAATATAAAGGACTATAAGCTTGGAATATCAATAAAAAACCCTAGCATGTCCCTAAGGCAAATGAGGTGCCGAATGTTGATGTAGGGACTGATTTGAAGTCCTAGATCCAACCACTAATCTGCATCAAGTATGGACTGTATACGACAACCATAAGTGCATGCTGAAACACTAAAGCTCCACAAGTTGTGCTATGGCTGAACCTGATGATGTCAACTGCACTGGGGTAGGACTGTACTGATGTATAAATGTCCTCATGCTGAGGAATGATCTACTGATCGGAGGTGGTGATAACTGTATCCAAGGGCGGTGCAATGCAGCATGACTAAGCCGATGCTGAAGTGTCTTAAAGACTTATTTGCTGATCTGTATTGCTGATTGAATACTCTGTTTAGAGGTGCACGCATTAGTGATGGATGCAAGAATGGAATCACCTGAAAAGCTAAATGTATTGTGGCATATATCTCCACATGCGGTTGGAGATGCGAATGCCTCATACTGAGGACTTACTTGCTGCTGAAAGCGTAGTTAGTTCAAGAATCAAAATACAAATGATAATCACTCACTTGTATCCAAGAAAGATGTTTTACCATTTGGATGCATTCTTACCTAATATCAAGAATATGTAAGAAAACCTTGGCATGCATGGTTCAAACATTATATAGTACAAACATGTCATAAAAAGTGTAGAGTATACTCTAGAGTATACCATAGGACTAAATTTTGTCTTTGAGTAGGCTTGGAAGACTTTATGCTAAACATGCCTATATGAAGTAGGACATGTATTAGGGCATTGCCTTGGTTGATAATGGATACTAGTAGAATATTTTCTTCCTTGCTTTGTTATGTTTCCGATGATAAACATGCCAAATTTTCTAATTTACACATGGAAAAACCCACATTCTAACATAATCTATTTTGTTTGGCATCTCATCACCAAGTGGGTAATAACTTTGACCTTAAGTTCATTATACATGGACTTTTGGAGTTCCAAGGGCATGCCTTCTTCTTGGGTAGGATCCATCTTATCAATAATATTAAGAGAAGATTAAAGAGAGCAAGCGCCGCTATGAAGCTAGAGGCTTTGCAAATCTGGAGAAGAATTGGATCACATTTAAAGACCGAACCTGAATACGTAAAGCAACATATATGAAGGTTTAGGCACACAAATGGGAAGCTTAGTGATAAGAAGGCTATAAGAAAGACTTTAAAAAATAATAATTATAATCTAATAACTCACACACCCAACTCACACACCCGATTGAGGCCTTCGAGGGGACGCCGCCGTGCTTCTACTCCCATAGGGAATGGAACATCTTAGTTTATGATGATTGTTTGGAGGATTTTTTATGAGATATAGACGTAGATTTAGTTTGACCAAACATTCCATCTCGCGTAAGTTTGTAAGAATGGATGAAGAGTTACTTGTTGTGTCGACTTTGTGTTAACGAGATAACGTCTCATAAGGTACTTATTACGTTCCGATTGAGCTTAGAACTATAAAGTCATTCGCTTTTGCTCTGTAAAGCAAAAGAGCTCATAGTTTTCTAAATTCACCAACCGATGATTGAAATTATTGCAGCTCATCTTATTATCAAACGCGCAAGGCGCTTACAAGTACCATTGGATCCATGTTGGAAATTGAAACTGTACGATTCGTGGCTCCCGCATATCCACATCCATGAGAAACAGTGAATAGCATAAACAGATTAGAGAAAATGCAGCTGGTGGTGATAAAGAAGCGCATTCCCTTGGGAGCTCACTTGTGTTACGACGGCATAACCTCTTGCGCCTCTGAAAGCCCCGGTGCCTCCCACCACTGCGATTTCGTTGGTTCCAGCAGCGACGAAGCCTTGAAGCTGTATGGTGCCTTTGAAGGAGCACCTCAATGCCGATGGAAGTGGAATCATAGCTAGCCTGCACTGTGTATCCGCGGATGAACCCCAACTGCGTCGATTGAGGATCAGCCCCCCGGGTGACGTTGAAGGCGAACAGCTGAGTGGATCCGAAGGAGTTTGTGAGCGTTTGATTGATAGGAGGTATGAGTTGGCCGAGGTCGACGTCGTTTGTGCGAACATGGACGTAATACTCAAGCGTATGGTTATGATTCCAGGGGCTGGGGGACGCGGAGATGATGCTCCACTCATGATCGACGGGAGGAGGGCGAGCAGAAGCGGGCTGGAAAGCGGCGAGGAGAGCGACCAAGAAGAAAATGCTGACAAGGGTGTGCAGGCAGCAGAATGGGCAGCTGGAACCGGTGGGGTGGCGGAGGCGGAGCATGGCAAGGAGGGTAGAGTGGGAGGGAGAGGATATGGAGGCGGGCTGAGGCAGAAGATTTGTGTATTGAGGAGGTGCAGGGAGATGATATGGAGGGCGAGGCTGGGAGAGCTGATGATGTTGTGAGGAGGTGCCCATAGACGGGATATATATATATATATATGTATGTATGGGAGAGAGAGAGAGAGAGATCCTTCCTTAGGTGGGCAGTCAAACAATGGGAATGCCGGCCGTGTCAAACCACGCCTTCTTTTCCTTTGAACTCTTCTTAAACGCTTTCCCTCCTTAACCCCTTCTTACACATTTTGCCAAGTCCTATGAATAGATAGCCCCACGCCTTCTTTTTCCTTTGAGTACAAACCTCTTCTTTACAACCATGTTAGAGTACAAAGATGCTCCTAGTACTTGTTGGTGCCATAAAACGTCTACGGTTTGAATTCTAATTGAGCAATTTTAATGCTATCGTTGTGAATGGCATTTTGGCCCATCCAAACTTTGAACATCAAATTTAACGCTATAATTGTGCACAAGCATGCGGTACAGCCATATGCTACAAACACAACATACACTGTTATAGAAATTAAAGATTCTAAAGCAAAGCTTGTCTCAACAACATGAAAATAAATAAAATCAAGTTATATTAGCACTATATATGTGAATAAGTGAGGAATAAGCACATGTTTTTAAAAAGAATATTCTCAATAGAATTACCACTACAGGTTTCATCCAGATCATATGAATAAAATTTTATGTTCCATTCCTTACTATATAAGCTCACCTTGTTTCTCGTCCTTTATAATGACCCTTTATTATAATATTCTTTAAATCTTCATTAGTGTGTGTCATGCCCTTAACCTAGTCTTGTTCTTGTCGTCCCTTTTTTTTCTTTGCTCGTTTGCCTCAATCATCATCCATTCATAAAATGACCATTTTTTATAACATTCTATGTAAATCTTCATTAATTGCATCTTGCGCTTAACCTACCCTTGTTTTTGTCCTCCTTTTATTTCTCTTTTGCCTCAATCATCATCCATTCAAGTAATGTGAATTCATTGGTAATCTAGAGAAATTTCATATTGAGAAACATCAAGCTGTCAAAAACAATATAGTAGCTATCTTCTCTCTCTAGAGAATAGTTGGTTGGTGGACACCTTTAGTTCAATGACTGCCAATTGTACTAGCATTACTAGTGAATCTTGAGAGGTCCCTATGACAACACTATAATTCTCCATTTTAAAAGGCATATGTCTTAAGAAGGGGAAAGATCCTGCCTTATGAGAAATTGAAGTCCCAAATTATTTCCATGCCTCATGATAGTGAATCCTCTAAGGGAAGGATCTAATAGAGACCTCTTCACGTGACAAATTGAAGGTTCCATGTATTTTCATGCCTCTTGACGGTGAAAGAAAAAGAAATGAGTAATAGCTCAAGTAGAAGATGTTGAGCCGGACACCCATATTGTGTCATTGCTTATGAAGCTACACCTGAAAGACATGCGGCCTTCGTAGGCCCAATCTTCAAGCTCAAGTTCAGCAAGTAGGAGGTGCAATGCAATTGCAAAGAGTATCGTGACTAGATGGATGTGCTATTTGAGGAGTTGTGGTGAAGAAGATGATACGCTTGTTGAAGGAAACAACTCAAGCTTGTGTGAGAGAGGATGATGCCCAACATTCAGAATCATGTCTATGGAAAATATTAGGAGTGAACATTATCCCAACAATGAACTTGAAGTTGCTTGGGCTAATATTCACTATTTTAAATTTGATAAATTCCCTTAAATACTAACAATATAGCTTTCACATAAAAGCTCTGAATGCATCCTTCCAAGTACTTAATCGATTAGCAAAATTCATCTATACCTATCTATAAGGTTATATTTTTTCCAATTCTAGCTAGTAAAAAACATGTATATGAAGTTTAAGTATACTTAAGCCCATTCAATCCTTGAAAATTATAGCATGGGCTACTATTTGTCCCTCTATATTGGGCAATGGCTATACACTTTCATAGTTGTGTTCCTAAAAGATTTACCCATTGAATTATACATCTTTAAGTATGTCTCCCCTTTATTTTGTCCTGATCATGTCATTGTTTCCTTTGTCCTTTGAAAGGATCCATTCTATATACTAGATAAGCATCCCATGAGATAAATGAATGTTGTTCTTAAGTCACATATGAAATAATTGGTTTCTATTTAGGTATGAATAATGCATGGGATGCTAGTTGCTTTTTTTTAGTTTGGACAATAGTTGATACCAAATGACTTACAAATCTGAATGACTTCTTCTCTTTGTGCAGTGTTTCAGTCCATTTATGCCTAATTCTAGCCATTATCATCTTGTGTTAAGTGGTCTGCTAAATATTAGTGCAATTGTCTACTATTTGTCTTTTTTTAGTTTGGACAACACTTTATACAAAATTGGCATTTAAATCTAATTTAATTCTTCTCTTTATGCACTAATTCAATCTATTTATTCCTCATTCTATCAATTGTTGTATTGAGGTATATGATTCCTTCATCAATTGTTGTATATCAATTGAGAAATGCCACCAATGATATGCATTAGAATAGATATTGTTTGAATTTGTTGTGAATCTAGGCTGAGTCTATAAGCAAGCAATCACTCGGCCAATCACATAATTGAAGAAAGAAAAAAAATGTTTGGAGTTGTTATCAAGAGCTTGGTTATGCCTTTGGAATTCATACCTTGTTAGTACTGACAATGGTCATTGTGGTATTGCTTGCTACATTGAGGTTGCACATGCTGATGCATTGAAAAATTCTACAAGCAAGTAGTCATTCAACTAGGCACATATTCATAGAAATTGGAAAAGACAAGAAATGTTGTCAGTTTTTATCAAGAGATGGTGGTTGATATGCCTTTGGCATGTATACCTTGTGAGTGAGTCATTGTGGTATTGCTCAATGCATTAGCATTGCACATGCCGATGCAGTGAAAAAAGTATATTTGCAAATGCTTATAGATGCATGAAATTACATGACTTGAGAGATATATACTTTTGATGGTTGGTTGTATTGATTGGTTGGTGAGTCATGACATCAATTTTATGGTTTTGCTTTTGTTTTTGGTTGCATATTGGGTGAGAATTCACAAGCTACATAGATTGTGGAAGACACTATTAAAAAAATTTAGACTTTCTTGCTTTGTTTGGACTTTTTTAATGAACGGGTCACCTCCACTCAATATCACTTTGTAGAATCCAAAATTTGGTAACTTTGGAACACTACATGGGTTATCTCCACATAAATATGGTCAAATAAAGCTAAAACTTCCCAACGTTGTATGTGGTGGCCTAATATAGGAGACCAAGAAGGCTACCCATATAGAAGGTTCATAAGGCTACTCGTATAAATTGACTTTTCATCCTTTACTTCTTTGACCAAGAAGGCCATCTTCTTTTTCCTCTTATTTCTCACCCTCCTCTCTTTTCCCCCTCTTTTCCACTCGTTTTTTCCTTCTGTTCTCTCTTTTTTCCTCCCTTCCCCTCTTGTTTCCCCTCTCTTTTTGCATTCTTTTTGCATTTTTGCATTGTTTTCCATATTACCACATTCTTTTCGCATTTCTACCCTGTTTCTACATTCTTTCCTCCATTTCCACATTCTTTTCCATTCTTTTCGCATTCTTTTTGCATTTCCACATTCTTCACCGAGCACCGAGCACGGATAGTGGGAGCGGTAGTTGAGCATCATTTTGCAACAATGGGTGCAGATAAGTTCCGAAGTAGCAAGCTATAGGCAACTAGCAATGAGCGCACCGAGTGTGTGCTAAAATGGAAGGTGGTTCTTAGGTAGAAACTAAGTTATAAAAGGGGAGAAGAGGACAAGAGATCATTGTGTCGGGTCCTCTCCCTCCAACAAGAGTTAATAGGTTAGGGAGTGTTCATTCCAAGTCGAGGCGACTTGGTTGTACAGAGTGATTCTGATTGAACAAATGAACAATGATCTCTCTCTTCTTGGTTTTCACTTATTGCGTACTTCACTTTGTGTTAAGTGTGGATAACAACTTGGTATTCTCCCATCATCACATGGTTCTTTTCCATTGGCTAACCCCAACCTCCGAGTGTTAATTGTTGGCACATATTCTGCACCCGAGCACCCCTACCTTAGGATTGCAAGAGCAAACTCTTCACAAAGCACAACACCAAGTTGGGAACTAACTCGAGCGTTCTGAGTTAGCAAGGTAAGTCAACACAAGAGTCAACATTTTGGCAATCATGCTGGGGAAGGTCAAGTGAATTACGAGTTGACAAGCTAGCCTAGGCATGGGAAGTGTTCAAGAATATGCAAGTCAAGCTAACGTTTGCCAAGCTGATGCAAATAGCTCCATACTATCATGACTTCTTTGCTCAACAGATCAAGGAATCCATTGAGCAAACCAAGGAAGTGCAAACCTTAGCCACCATGCTTGTTATTGATACACTAGTTGTGGACGAAGAAGTTCTAGTCATCACTATCAAGATTAAGAAGTTGATTATACCAGGTATGATAGTGGATAGCAGATCAGGAGTGAACATATTTCTGAAGAAATTTCTCAAAGACTAAATTTCAAGTTATATAAATCATCGCCATTCTGATTGCATATGGCAGATCAATGACCAATTGATCCTAAGTGTATGCTACAAGAAGTGGTCATCTTCATAGGTGGCATTTATTATATAGTTAGTTTTTTTGTGATTGCTATGGAGCAGCACACCTTCACCTTTGGCTGATTGCATTGTCACCATTGCCATGGGGATAGTAAGTAGTGGAGACGGTATGCATGATTTTGAATTCCTTTTGGAGTTCTCGCATCACGTCATTGAGGAAATGTGTCCCTTGGTCACTAATAAGCTACAAAGGGCATCCAAACCTGCATATGATATTCTCAAAGATAAACTTAGCAGTACTCCAAGCTGAGTTGTCTCTAAGTGCCTTAGCTTTTGCCGACTTAGTAGCATAGTCAACGCCAAACAATGATGTATCTATTCTGAGTGAATCTGGCTAGCCTAAAAGGACTAACAAAGTCCAAACCCCAATGCTAGAAAGCTTCCCACAGTCTAGTAGGTTGCAAGGGCATAGACTGATTAGCAAATAGTCATCCAGTGCATTGAGAAAACATCACATTGCATGCATTTAATTTGAGCATCCTTAAACAAGGTTTGCCACCAGAAACCTATTTGCAAGACTTTTTGAGCATTTGAATCCCCTCAAAAATGTCCTCCTGATGGGCCCAAGTGAGCTTCTTACAACACAATAGCTCGCTCGTGTGGCAAAACCCATCGACGAAGAACTCCATCTGTACATTTTCAGTACAGTTTTCCATCGATCAAGGTGTATTTTGAAGCCTTTAAGGCTAGTTGCATACGTTGTCCCGAGGCATAGTTTTAGGAAATGTACCATTAGATAATAATCTAGAGAAACTCGGCATATTCACTCTCACAATAATCTATTGCAAATAGTTCAGCGTCTAGCAATTCCATATTAACTCCTTGTGTATCCTCGAGTGCTAGTGAAACAATCGGCTCCCACAAGGCTCTTGCCCAAATTATGAATAATTTTGAAGTTGAATTCTTGAAGCAGAACCATCCAACAAACAATTCATCATTGAATGATAGTCTTGCTATTAAGGTAAAGCAAGACTTGATGATCTACATAGAACACAAATGATTTTCAAGCAAATAATGCCTCAGATTTTGCACAATAAATACCATTCCCAAAGCTTCTCGCTTGGTAGTGCTATAACATGACTCGGTAGGTGTTATTATCAACTAGCATAATATACGAGATAATTTAGCCAACCATTAGGCTGAGCCAAAATAATGCCTCAAGCATAGCCAAAAGCACCCACATGTACATGGAAAATGACATCCCACTTTGGTTTCCTGGGAATAGGAGTAGCCATTGCTTGGTTCTTCAAATCATGGAGACCTATAGTTAACTCGGAATTCCAATCAAATTTAGCATCGTTCTTTGTCAGCTCATACAAAGGTGCTGCAATCTTGGCAAAGATTTTGATGAATCTTTGATAGAAACTGATGAACCCCACAAACGAGTGTACTTGGGTTAGGTTATGTGGATCAGGCATATGTTGTATAGATTAATTTTACCTTGCTCAACTCTAATGCAATCCTTGGAGATAACATGATCGAGTAATATCCGGACTCAAACACAGATACACTCTTAGTTGGATTCAATGAGATACCCACTTGTTTACATCTCAAGAAGACTTTCTGAGGTATCCAAGATGATCTATATTTGAGGAATAGACATAAAAATTATCGAGATAAATGACAATGGACTTGGTAAGGTAGCCTCAGAAAGTTTCAACCATAAACTTCTGGAAGGTTGATCGGGCATTTCTCAATCCAAAAGGCATACCTTTGTTTGTATAAGCATCCCATTCTATAATAAAGGCAATCTTGTACTGATCTTCTTGAGCCACTATGATCTGATTATAACCATTGCGGTAACCATCCATAAATAAGTACATCTCAGGTCTTGCAACTTGATACGAATTTCCATCAATAAAGGGTATAGAAAATGATCAGAAACGATGGGCATTCAATTTGGTTTAGCATCTGGCACTAAAGGTATCTTGTGTTGGCACAACTTAAAAACTCCCCTTAAAACTGTATAACTCCATGTAAACACATCCTTGTGCCGAACAAGTAAATCTCTTATAATGCCGAGTTGCTCGGAATAAAATTGGCACTTAACACTACCTAGCACGGTGATCTTGTACTCTGAGGTTCAGTTCTTGTGTTGGCTCTAGAATCAACTCCTCAGCACCAAGTTGAGTGATCATAGTCATTGGTACCTCAACAATCTCTCTTTCTCCTTCAATATCCTCAGTAAAGTTACTTGAAAAATATATTTTTGCTTGGTGATATGCTCATGCTTTTTGTTTAATGTCTGCAGCCACTTGGAAAATGTCTATCTGACCTATAGGTAGAATATGCAATTCCATCAACCGTAACTCAACATCTTGCGGAAACAGATCTATGACTTTTGAATTCTTTGGTCGACAACAACTCGGGACCTTTTAAGGATTGGTCGGTAAAGATATCTTGACCATCTGTCTTAATGATCATCTCTTTTGCACCCCAATCATGGAGTACTTTTGCACTCTTTAGCCAAGGTCTTCCCAATAAGATTGGGTAGGCTATTCCATAGCAATCATAATGACACTAACTGTATAATAGATGCCACCTATAGAAATGACCACATCTTGCAAGATACCTTTAGGGTTAACTGGTCATTGGTCTTACATGCACACTTGAAAGGGTGATGACTTATATGCCCTGAACTTCTGCCTCTGTGCCAAGTCTTTAGAGATGATGTTCGTTCTTGAACCCCCATCCCACTATTACACCCGGTATAGTCTATTTCTTAACCTTGATAGTGATCACTGGAACCTCTTCATCAACTACCAGAGTATCAATCATAGGTATCATGGCTAAGGGTTGTACTTCCTTGAAGTACAAGAATGGTCTACATTCGGTATTTCCATGTGTCGTATCAGCTTTACTATGAACTGTCAATGAAGATAGAACTGCAATGTATGATCAATATGTTACAAGGCTTGTGGCAAATGATGCCGAGAATAGCCAAGAGGCTTTACAAGGCTCAAATGATGCACACAATGCCAAAAAATAGCCAATAGGCTTTACAATGGTGGCATCTGAGTGCAAAATGAAAAGACTCCTTGATCTACTAAGCAAAGAAATCACGACGGTAGGGAGCTATTTGCGTTAACTCAGTAAATATCAAACTAACTTGCATATTGTTAAATGTTTCCCATGCTCATGCTAGCTCTGTGCTAGTTTCCTATGGAATAGTTGATTTTGCTTCTTTGGTGTTAGATTTTGAGATACTAAGTTTGCTCAGGCATTTCTATTGCTGGAGCCTTTCCCTTCAATTCTCTTGTAATCTTGGCCGCCAATTCCTTTTGTTCTTTCCAATTGATTTCTTTAGTTGAAGCATCAGTTTGTTCAGTGGTTGACACTGACCCTCTCGACTGAGTGATCACTTGAGCATCAACTATATCCGATAGATAGCTCGGCGACAACTACTCAGCATCGAGCTGAAGAAGTCCTTAAAAGAATTGGGTATTCGAGGTAAGCTAGGCAATAATGAGAAATGGTGTAACAAGTGTTGCAGAGATGGACATATGGAAGAGGAATGCAAGACTAAGTATTGTAAAACGTGTGCCAAATCGGGGCATGATGAGTCAGATTGTTGGTTTAGTGGTAAAATTCACCAAGTGTCATCAAACCAAGTGGTGACTGATACCCGACCCCCCTAGTGGCAAACCACCACGTCCCGAGAAGAAGGAAAAAGGGAATAATGGGAAACAAAAGACTGAACCATCTAAAATCAAGTGCTTCTATATTGTGGAGAAAATCATCTTCGTTCCAATTGTCCAATTTGGGTGGAACATTTTCCTTAAGAATTACATGGAAAGGATATTAGTTTGTCTTTCTTTGCTAGAGTCTCCTCATTGTCACTATCAACATCGTTCTTATTTACCTTATTATTTTAACCTTCACTCTTCTCCAAAGCTATAGCTAGGTCTAGTAATTCCTCACACGTTCTAGTTGGATTGACTATCTCTGGCTTGCACAAATCTACCTGGCTACAACCTGTGATTAATGATGCGCACATAGACTTGTCATACGAGGGTTTTGACATTTTGCGAGTAAATTTTTTTGCGAGTTTGCGAGTTTTTCAAATATTTTTATGTGTGAATTGTATAGCTAGTGGCTAGTTATAATTCTTGCATATCACCATGCAAGTATAAATAATAATAAAACCAGGTAATATATTTCATAAATATAGGAAACACTCAATGGAAACCATGGAGCTAGTTCTATTAGAGGACAAGATCTCATCATAAATACCTTGGATCAATAGATTGCCATTAAGTTACAAAGGCAAGAAAGCAATAGCCAAGCATCATTGCATTCATGGTTGAGCCAAGCATAAATAGCTTGAAACAATAGCTCGCCGGGAGCTATAAAGACAGGGTGCCAAAAAACCTTTTTTCCAAATGGTTTCATCTAAAGGTACCCATGTTTGCAGTCGTTTTCAAGGTTTTTGGGCCTTCTGAGCTCATTTCTGGTGTCATAGAGGTCAAATTGTGCATGCATCAAAAGCTCTATTTTTTCCCAAGGAATTTATACCCCTTTGGCAACATGTTCAAGTGTTGTTTTGTTCCAAGGACTTTGTACCAATGGAACAGAGTAACAATGGTCATCCATAGGTCAAATATTTGAACATTTGTAATTTCTAGTTTTGTGGGAGATGTGCTTGTTTGTATTGGGTCCTCTGCATGTAAGAATACAAGTTGTGCATAGAATAGTATTTTAAATTTCTCTCAATGCTAAATGCATAGTTCTTCTTAAATTATATGCCAGAGTACATTCAGCTCCTTAGGTGATTCCACTCCAGCATTCATCACTGATGCCTTCACCTCTGAACCACCTGCGTCTCTCCTTATCTTCTTCCCAAATAAAGGCTCTTAGCATTTTCTTATATAGAAGCCAAATATGGCATACCATGAGCTATAGAAAATATTCAATAAAAACTCACAAAAACTTACTCGCAAAATGGCAAGCCCCGTCATACAAAATTGTGCTCAATTGATAAGAGCTCTCATCTTAATCATAAAGTCATGGAAAGATTTTCCCTTGTTTTGCTTAGTTTACTAAGCTTTTTCCTCACATCTTCCTCTGAACCTTTGCAAGAATTATTTGGACATTGCATACCATTCAGGGAAGTACAAATTGGGGAACTAAACTAAACCACCTCTGAGAAATTTTTATTAAGGTACATGGAAAATAATCCATACACTCTTCATCTATTGTTGCACCATTAATATGACAGACACACAAAAAACTTTGTGAGTGACTATAGGGATAATTCATCATCTATGCCTTTGAAAAATTGAAACTTTACTTTGATGTTGGAACTGCACAAACAATTTTGCTCCGGAACCCAAGTATGCAGGTCTTCCACTCAAAAGAAACATGTCACTAGCGTTCCATCTATCATATCCACCTTCATGATTCTGGGGTCATTATAGGCTCTCTCTGACTCGGTTTGTACTATCTTCAAGCTTTAAAGGTACAGTTGGAGTATTTCTGTTGGCCGAGTAGTATTTCTGTCTGTTGTGAGAGAAACTCGAGAAAATTGCCTTAGTTGCTCTTCATTCACCTCAGGTCTTCAATGGCATCTCTCTCCATCAAAAGCATGCCTTTCTTCCCAATGTTGGGTTCTTTGTTTATTAGTCATAGACAGTCTTCTGCCTTCATACCTTTCTTGATGCAATCCCTCTTGGATGATATCTGAGTATTATCGAACATGCTCTTTGTGTTCTCTGAGTTAGTCTTCATGTTAATTCTGATGCTCCACTGAGGAAATGGCCATCCATTCAATATCCAAACTCTTTGTAGGTGAGTGCTTGAACTCCACTTGCCACAACGGACCTTCATCTACCGATCTTCTGGGTCGCCTTATCCCAATACCATCGTTCCAACCTTTTGGCACTGCATGATAGTCAACTTCCATCCCTTGGGTAGCATAGCCAAGTCTCTCTCCTTGCACTTGTTGCTCCCATTGGACAGTTGCTTTTGCTAGCCTCCTTTGGGCATTGAACTCAGGTTCTGAGGCTACTCTACATCTTATAGTCGAATGTAACCAATTCCTTTAGCTCAGAGACTCTTCGCATCTGGCCACATATCTTATGTGTCTTTTGAGCATGTGTTAGCCATTGATTAAGGTAGAAAGTATTCGAGTAGCAATTTGAGTACTCTCTATATTCCACACACTAGTCTTCAAACACACTACTAGTTGATGCCACTCATCTAAAGTCACTTGAATAAACTTTCTATAGTAGACCATGATTTCCAACAACAGTTTTACTTGGTCATTGGTTAACATGAACTCTCTTCTCTTTTTACCTTGACATTGAGCTTACTAACTCAATTCTTTAAATCTCCTATCCTCACAGCTTCAACTTAGAATTCAATTGACCCTATCCCCAACAAGATTGCCAGCCTTCAATATATCATATCCACCTTCATGAGTCTGGGGTCATTGTAGGCTCTCTTTGACTCGGTTGGTACTATCTTGAGACTATCTTCAAGCTTTAAAGGTATAGCTAGAGTATTCCTATTGGCCGATTAGTATTTCTCTCTGTTGTGAGAGGAACTCGAGAAAATTGCCTTAGTTGCTCTTCATTCACCTCGGGTCTTCAATGGCGTCTCTCTCCATTAGAAGCATGCCTTTCTTCCCAACGTTGGGTTCTTTGTTTATCAGTCATAGACAGTCTTCTGCCTTCATACCTTTCTTGATGCAATCCCTCTTGGATGATAGCCGAGTATTGTCGAACATGCTCTTTGTGTTCTCTGAGTTAGTCTTCATGTTAATTCTGATGATCCACTAAGGAAATGGCCATCCTTTCAATATCCAAACTCTTTATAAGTGAGTGCTTGAACTCCACTTGCTAAGAGAGACCTTCATCTGCCAATCTTTTGGGTCGCCTCGTCCCAATACCATCGTTCCAACCTTCTGGCGCTGCATGATAGTCAACTTCCACCCCTTGGGTAGCATAGCCAAGTCTCTCTACTTGCACTTGTTGCTCCCATTGGACAGTTGCTTCTGCCAGCCTCCTTTGGGCATTGAACTCAAGTTCTGAGGCTGCTCCACTTCTTATACTCGGATGTAATCAATTCCTTTAGCTCATAGACTCTTCGCATCTGGCCACATATCTTATGTGTCTTTTTGAGCATGTGTCAGCTATTGATTAAGGTAGAAAGTATTTGAGTAGCAATTTGAGTACTCTCTATATTCCACACACTAGTCTTCAAGCACACTACTAGTTTATCCCACTCATCTAAAGTCACTTGAATTATAAACTTTCTATAGTAGACCATGATTTCCAACAACAGTTTTACTTGGTCATTGGTTAACATGAACTCTCTTCTCTTTTTACCTTGACATTGAGCTTACTAACTCAATTCTTTAAATCTCCTATGTTGACAGCTTCAACTTAGAATTCAATTGACCCTATCCCCAACAAGATTGCCAAAAGTTTAATGCTCCAGTTCCCTCACCCAACTGACTTAGAAAATACTAGGTGATGGTGTTGTGCTCGGTGAATATGCTCACTCTTGCAGTCCCAAACTAGATGTTCTTGGGTGCAAAATAGATGCCAACATATATACATTCAGAGGTCGGGCTAGCTAGCATAGGAGTGATGAGGGGAGAATACCAAGTCACCTAGAATATAGAGTAGAAACAACAATAGAGTTGAACAGGCAACCTGGTTCTAGACCCTCAAATGCTAGCATTGGGTGATTTGGCATTAGGGGATCTACAACTATTTTAGACCATTCACTCTCCCTCCCTCCCTCCCTCCCTCCCTCCCTCCCTCCCTCCCCCCCCCTCTCTCTCTCTCTCTCTCTCTCTCTCTCTCTCTCTCTCTCTCTCTCTAGCATTTGTATTGCACTCCTATAAAAGGGAGATCAATTTCATGCAATAACATATGCAAGCTCTCAATATATGAGTACAAGTCTCAATCTCGTAACCTAATTAAACTTGATTCGATGCTTATTTAGTCTAGCGCTTCATCATATGTGCGCTTAGGATTCATCCATTGTAGATTAGTTTAAGCACTCCATATATCTTCAGGTACTCATGCTTTAACACCAATTTCTCTGCAAATGAATTTTTTAGTATTCAAAGTGTGTAGATGATTGAAAAAAAAAAGTTATCATGGTGGTATAAAGTTCCAAAGGAAGCTAACTTGAGGAGCTAATTAATCAAAACTTGAACCAAAACATACTATGATAAAGATCTCATTTCTTGGGCAATGTTTTTGCTAGATACCAAGCTATGAATGAGCACATCCATTTATTGTAAAACGAGCTTCATGTTCTTATTTGTGTGCCTAAGAAAATTTCAAGTCTTTGTATATTGTAAGAAACTATGAAAATCACAAGGATCATTTTAAACTTAAGGTGGTCATCCATTCTCCTCACCAACATAACCACTTTAACAAAAGTTGTGGTTGGAGGATACGAAGTGCCAACAAAAGGTATTGATGAACCTTTAAATCAATATTAATCATTGTAGTTTTGGGAGTTATATGAATGTTAATGGGATGCTTCATTTCACTAACTCGTTGATTTTGGGCATGCCTTAAAGACAAATGCAAGTGCTCACCTCTATGAATGCAATAAGGGATACTAATGTGAATAGGTTGAGCAATGTTTGGTTGCATTTCTTAATCCATGTCATATTATTTATAATGTAACCCCTAGCAAAAAAAAGGCAAGTCATGTCTGCATACCAGGAAATGTGTAACTTTGAAATTGTCATCGTATTTAGCTCAGTGGAAGGTTCAAGAAAACTTAACCAATTGTATCATTGTTTCTTATGATAATCAAACATCTACAAATTTTATTGGGGGGAAAATCCCATCACCACAAGGTATAATTATCTAGCATTCATGCTCCCATCCATGCTCTTCTCTCTTTATAGATGTATTAGACTATGTTGCGTTTGAGAAGTTCATTCACCCCCCATGTTGGTATGCATGTGGACGTTCTAGATCATCTCTAAGAGATCTTATTCACATCATGCATCACTTGCAAACACAGTATTAGATAAAGTGGGACGAAAGTTGCATTTTGGGAATTTCGAAATTGGGTGGATTTCATTAAAATTGGGAAAGGCTTCATTAAATTTGGGAAAATTTCCATTGATTGTGGGAATTTTACCAATATTGAATAAGCTAATATTTGGAATTCCAATGATTATGAAAAACTTCATTGGTTGCGAAACAGTTCATTGCATATAAAAACCGGAACAAAGCATTTGTGGCAGAGTTTGAAAATCATGTATTTGGTGGTGTTAATAAACACCGTCTAGGGACAACATGTATATTTTACTTGAGGTGTTAATAAACACCAGCTAGTGGTGTTAACAAACACCATGCATAGTGAGTTCCACTAGAAACAAAGCAGTTGTTGGTGAAGGTCAGCTTCTGAAAATTGTCATATTAATAATATGCAAATACCCATTGACAAGCTAACAACAATTGAGAAACATCACATGAGAACACACCTTACAATGGAAGTTTGGGAGATTAAGAGGGAGAAAATCGACACCATTTTCTATGCTCTGATACCAAGCAAGCTCTCCTGTGCTTTGATACATATGCTCTGTGGAATCTTGATCTTCTTGGGTCTATTTATGGATTTTGATGTCCATGACCAGACAATTGCATCAATACACTCCCATACCTCTGGATCCAACCTATTCTCTGCCCAATACTTGTTCTAGCAATCAACATAGGCATCTGCATCACTGAGCCCCTTTCTCTTAATTGATGGTGCCCAATACTGAATTAATAATTTCTTGAAATTAGGAGAAGCAGCATCCATCTCGGCACTTGATATGGCAACCCCAAGCCATATGGGGTATATAGGATCTGATGGCCTCACCAAGACGAAGTCACCTTGCTTAACATCCACCATTGGTCTAAACTCTTCCCTCGGCTTACCTTTTAGAGGCCCACAATAGTGATCATTCCATTCCTCATAGCCTTGGAAATCATTAATGCAAGCATCTATATCATCCTCCTCATCAGGAGATTGTGTTCTTGGCCAAAACTCTCTGTACACTCCTATCTCTGAGATATTTTCCTGTTCGAGCTCACCGATCATGGTTTTCCAATAGTCTATCACTGGCCTAATGTAGGACTCATAGGATGCATTCTTTCCACTTGCACATTTCTCCCAAAACTTAATGTAATCCTTTAAAGGCGGATTTCACATCCATCTAAAACACGAGCCAACTTCCCTGGGCAGCTAAAGCCAAAACACTGTAAATTGTGGTTAGTCGAGCTATGGGAGCAAAAGTATCTTGATAATCAAAACCATGTACCTGTGCAAATCCTTTTTCCATGAGCCGAGCCTTGTACTTATCCAACGTGCCGTCGGACTTGTACTTGGTCTTGTACACCCACTTGGTTCTGATTACCTTCCGTTTTGGTGGTCGATCCACAACGTCCCAAGTGTTGTTCTTCATTATGGAGCCATACTCTGACTGCATAGCCTCCATCCACTTATCATCGCCCTGTGCCTCTTCAAGACACTTGGGTTCATGCAAGTGATCTCTCACAAATGCAGCCATTGGCAGTATATCCGGACAACCTGTTGGCAACAATGATCGACCCTCACTATCTTTCTTCCATAGCTCGATTCCCCCTTCAATGGGCATCCAATTCGGTGATTTTGGATGCACCTTGTACTGCATCATTGGTATGTCACCTTGCATGTAAAATCGAAATTGTAATGGCTTTGCATGTCCAACTAGCATTTCTTGCCCATCACATAGGTAGCCATCTACATAATCCTTGAAGTTAGGAACTCGTGTAAGAACAAATGGTGCCGGTGAAGATGATGTACATTTTTTGAATGTATCCATCAGATGCGAGAAAGTGAATGTTTGTCCCACCCGCAAGCTCTCAGAAAACCTGCTGAACATTGCATCAATGTCCTCATGTGTGTGCCCTACCATCAAGAAGCCCAATTGAACTGTCTTGAAAATGCCCCTTGCTACAAGAAGAGAAAGGTATGCAAACAAGTATCTATTTTTGTTCTCAGACCCACAATTATCTAGTTGGAGTAGCAAGTTCTTTGGCAACTTTTGGAATGGTGGCTCAATAGCAACACTCCCCTCTAAAGAGGGTGGGTTTTCTCTTGTATTTGACGGAAAAAAATTCACACATGTGTCTGTAGCCCTTGCAATGGAAGTTGTCATGGCCTCCGTGACAGACTTCACGTCACTTTCCGATACAGTTTCTAGATTTGCATTTGTGATTGTGACATCTACATTTTCAGACAAGCTAGCTCCACTTGTGGAAACATGTGCACCTTTAGAACTGTAATGGGAGTCCAAAGCGTTTCTTGAACATAGAGCATTCAAAAGGCGAGCATTGCTTCTAGGAATCCCATTGGTAGCAAGGTCTCCAAGGTCATGCATATCCATCCTCTCGAGGTTGTGCAAACAAATTGAGAGCGATCCAATCGTCAGGTTGGGATCAGATGGCCACAAACCATTGAGGGTGAAGTGTCCATAATGACCGTTTCCATGCCCATGGGTAATCATTCCAATGAGTGAAACCTATAATTGCCATGCAGAATCGGCGTCCTTGGACCTCACCCGAAGTCTTGGAATTGCCGTCTTTTTTTGGTCCATCTTATCATGGATTATGCATACATACTTTTTTGGATCCATCTCGGAGTACCTACGCCATGCATAGTATAAGTTCCTACAACTTTGTTGCTGTATCATATGCATCTTTCTCTCTTCCATCAGCGAATTGCGCTCATCTTGACTTTTTGTGGCTGCCAATTGAGCCTTGATCCGGCTGCATAAGCTACATTTAGAGAATTCACTCGTCTTAGCAAGGGCTATATTTTTTAAGTCTGATTTCCAAATCCTGCCAAATGTGGATGTGGATAGGCTCTGATAACCACGTTGATTAAGTGAAGTGTTGACCTCACGTAGGATGTCTATCTTCTTATACACTTCAGGTATCACTTGCTGTGTCTCTCTAGAACCATCCTGCATGGTTCTACTCTTGTGAGGCATATGCTCTGTGCTATTATCCACAAAGTGTTGAATGAGAGCCCTTCCCATACCTATGTGCTCCCTGCTCCTCCTCACAATCCCTGAATTGCCATGCACATATCGCTGCAGACCACTCTCAAATTGCTCCCTGTATCGATAAAATGATGTCCTTGGAATTCCATGCATCTCATACCATGCGCTACAATAGACATCCCGACCGTTTATCCTGAAGTTGTAGCATATCCTCCCTGTGTAGTCATGATGCCAAGCCGTTGACAACACATCGTATATAAAGTTTGTACGAGACTCCAAGGAGCTGCCCCAAAAGTTCTTCCTTAGATTCATTAAGAGATCTCACTCTGCATGTTGGCAACACCTACTCCCACAACAATCGATGGAAGAAACCTGTTGCACCGAATCTAGTGACATTTTGTACATTGCTGTTGGAGGCTCTCTTTGTTTAGGCACCCTGTTAATGAAAGTGTACCTTCTTTTCTTTGATGTTGGATCATCCCTTTTCAACATTTGATCATTGACCAACTCATTTATACCAGCAACGTGGTCCATGGGCACATATTGTTGCAATGGGATTCCATCAAGTAAGGTAATCTGCTTGATGGGCCACTTTACTAGGCTGAGAGAGCTGACATCTTGCATAGAAGACCCTGAGTCACTTCCTCTAATTTGTTCTTTCTTTTCAATACCCACACCAATGCAATCGTTACCCAATAGGTCAAAGTTTATAGAGTCTCCCAGGAAAACATATAAGATCACACCTTCCCCCACGGTCTTTGTTTTGCTCTCATCCCATAAGACAACGTTTTTCTCTTTCCAAGATTCACGAATGAAATTGTCAGTTTCCAATGAAAAAACTGGCATTGCCTCAACATAAGATCGCTCAGGCTCACTTGGTGCAACTTCTTCAGTTACCGCATCATCTAAAGAATCACCAACATGTTTTAGAGAGCCCTTAGGCCACTTGACAACGCTCCAAATTGCCTCACCAACAAGCACTGCATCCATAGTGGGAAATGGCAAGAGCATTTCACTATTGATAGACTTCTCCACTATGACCGATACATTTTCTGTCCCAATCTTCACACCACTACAGTAGGCCTCCGGATCTATTGCACACACTCCACCAATTCCAACCACTTCATTCCCCACCATCATCATGACCTTCTCCATGCTTCTGATAGCCATCCCCTGTCATTACGATTACGGAGAATTAATTATGAACAAATTACAACCAAAGAATTTCATAACACCATCAAACATGTCCGTCTAGAGGGGAAGAATGGCATTGGTGCAAATCTCTATAAAGCATGAATGAGTCTATACAAAATTTTCATGAAAGCATGAATTATTTCCCTAAAAATTTTAGCAATTTGATAAAACTTTTTCTAAAGCATGAATTATTTTCACCATCGTCATGACCTGATTCATGCATCTGATAGTAGCCATCCCCTCTCATTATGATGACAGGAAATTGATTATGAACAAACTACAACCAAAGGATTTCATAAGACCAACAAAGTTGTCCTTGTAGCAGAGGGAGAATGGCACCAGTGCCATTCTCCATGTGAATTTGGCAATGGGAGAATGGCACTGGAGAATAGGAAAATGGAGAATGGCGCTAGTGCCATTCTCCCAATGGAATGTCCTAACATTTTGGCTTTGTAATAGGAAAATGGAGAATGGCACTAGGAATAGGAAAATGGAGAATGGCACTAGTGCCATTCTCCCATTGGAAAATGGAGAATGGCACTAGTGCAATTCTCCCAATGGAATGTCCTAATTTTTTGGCTTTGTAATAGGAAAATGGAGACTGGCACTAGTGCCATTCTTGTTGAGATATTGAGCTCCACTCGCGATATGCCAGGGTGACCGTTGTGCATTTATATAGGATTTGTGTGTGGAATTCCCATCTATGAGAGAGAGAGAGAGGCAGAGGTTTGTGAATTTGCACAAAGTCTACGACTTCTACATCACTATGAGTATGTCTAGACAACATTGACTATATTTTTATGTGTTGCTCTTGAAGCTTGCATTCTAAACTCCAATGAGAACTTATTTCCTGGATCTCACACCTCCCAATGCAAGAGTACCTCCCCACATCTACACTAATGACACAAATGGACGTTGTGTTCTAGCGTCTCAATCTCGGAACATGAAGTTGCAATATTGTTATGTTTCTTGATTTTGATGGCGATTGGGAGACTCTTTTCTCATTGATAATAAGTATGAGGGTTTGAAAGTGTTTTAGGAACTTCTTGTGAGAATTGTTTTAGCCACAGAGTGCCTGATTGGACCCTTCTAATCTCCATAAGGCATACCAATTTGACTTAGACATGAGAACAAAGTCTACTAGAGGCTAAATCCCATTAAGCCAAGTAGTGGTACGTAGGGTAAGATCTCCTCACATTGGTATAGGAAGATGCTTCATCCTAGTACAAATGGAATATCTCTCTTTATTCTACTTCCCATTGCTCATTCGGGGTCTGGTAGAGTAAGTAAGAATTGTGCCAACCAAAAATCTATTTTTGGTCAATGCCATCCCATTCTGCAAGATATTATAGGGAACGAAAACCTTACATATAAATTCTTTACGAATTATGTTAATTTAGAGAATGGAAACATACACACACACACCATCGACACGGACGTGCATGGATGCACACATGTAAACATATATACACACCCAAGCACACACACACACCTATGTGCATGTGCGTGGAACACACACACGCACACGCGGGCATGCACATGCCCACACATGCATGCAGAGAGGGGGAGAGAGAGAGAGAGAGAGAGAGAGAGAGAGGTTCTTAGCAAATGGTTGCTTTTAGTTCAGACAAATGCTGATACTCTCCATCTTCGTCTACTTTTTTAGTAGATAGGTTACATACAATTTATTAACACTTTCTTTTAACTAAGCATTCATTAAAGCCACAATTAATATTCTTATGCTCTTGAAAAGACTGTAGTTCTTGTAAAGCCTATTACAAGAGGCTTCTAGAGCCTTGTGTGGTTTATTAAACGTGTTAAATTTTTTTTTAACGAAATGCAAAAGGTTAAACTAATGAAGGTAAAAAATTTAAAAACCCTAGTACCTTCATCTCGTTGCCCTAGGTTGATTGCCTCGCATGCTGTGCTGCTTTCGATCCCATCATTATCTCATCTTGTACTTTCGCACCACTTTCCTCCCTTTGCTTTTTTGAGTTCCTAACTTTAGCTTGCCTTTTGCTGCTCGCCGCTTGACTCGCCCTCGATTTTCGTTTCATCTACTCACAGCATGCCTTCGTTTCATTGACCGCTCGCCTCTAGCTTTACTTCATACTCAAGCTCGCCGCCTATCGCTCATCTACTCAAACTCACTCTTTGCTTTTCCAAAGATTGAAGGGATTCGCTCTTGCTTCGTTCATGCTTCGCCGCTCGCTTTAATTCATCCTGCCTATCGCTCATCTACTCAAGCTCGCCTCTCTACTCTTTGCTTTTCCAAAGATTGAAGGGATTCTCTCTTCCAACGAAGCATGAAGGATTCGCCGCTCGCTTTTATACATTCTCTTTGCTTTTCGAAGGATTGAAGGGATTCGCACTTCCAAAAAGGCATGAAGGATTTGCTTTTCCAAAAGATGGAAGCATGAAGGATTCACTTTTCCAAAAAATGAAGGGATTCGCACTTCCAAAGATCTGAACGTACACTTTCAAAACTTTCAAAATTTTCGTAAGCTTTCAAAACTTAAGCTTTCTGAGATGATTAACAAAAGCTTTCAAAACTTTAACTTTCGTAAGCTTTCGTAATAGGAATTAACGTGCGCTCTGCTCTTCTCAAGACTGCCATGTTCTCAAAGCTCTCACAAGAGTCTGTGCATAGACTCTAAGATAGGAGTGGCTATGGCAGGGAGTTGGCTATGGCGAATTTAACTATGGAAAGCTTAATAAAATATAGGAATTGGCTATGGCGAATCCAAGGGAGCGCTTCGTTCCTTAAACAATAGAAAATCAGCGTTTCAAAGCAAAAAATCCGTGAATTAGAGAGGAAGCTACCGAACTGATTGAGCGTCAATTGTGTTGTTTGCTTCCAGCTCCATCAACTTCGTAGCTCCGGTGGAGTTCAGCCTTCTTGCCTCAAGAATCTCTGTGCGAGCTGTGGTGAGTAAAACTCTCAGACTCTGAGACTCCTCTCCAATCCGCTTTGGAATGAATAGAAAGTGAATGAGGGAAAGGCATCAATTGAAATGAGAGAAAAGGTCTTGATTTGAAACTACTAAATAATTCAAATTTTGAAATATAGGTCTTCCCGCCATTGTGCCCTTTTGAATTTTGGATATATAGAGTGGCACTTATGCCATTCTCTCCAATATTAAATTTAAATTCAAATTCATATTGATAATTTTAATTTCAATTTGTATTTCAAATTGAAATTATTCTTTTGAAATTGTATTTCAAAACCTAATTTCTAGTTTTCAAATTTTGATTTCAAGTTAAACTTCAATCTCAATTTTGATTTTCATGATTGAATGGCAAATTTAGAGATTGAATTTCTAATTTTAAATGGAGAATGGCACCAGTGCCATTCTCCAAGACCTCATAAGAAGTCCGTGAGAGTGACACCAGTGCTCTTCCCGCCATTGTTCCCTTTTGAATTTGGATATATAGAGTGGCACATATGCCATTCTCTCCAATATTAAATTTAAATTCAAATTCAAATTATTCTGTTTGAAAATATTGTATTTCAAAACCGAAATTTATATTAGGACATTGCAATGGGAGAATGGCACTGGAGAATAGGAAAATGGAGAATGGCACTAGTGCCATTCTCCCAATGGAATGTCCTAATTTTTTGGCTTTGTAATAGGAAAATGGAGAATGGCACTAGGAATAGGAAAATGGAGAATGGCACTAGTGCCATTCTCCCAATGGAATGTCCTAATTTTTTGGCTTTGTAATAGGAAAATGGAGACTGGCACTAGTGCCATTCTCCCATTAGAAAATGGAGAATGGCACTAGTGCCATTCTCCCAATGGAATGTCCTAATTCAAAATTTTGGCTTCACAAAGGTAGAAGGGCACCAATGCCATTCTCCCATTGGAATTAGTGGAGTGTCAATCTATAGGTTTAGTGCCATTCTCCATTGTAATAGGAAAATGGAGAATGGCACTAGGAATAGGAAAATGGAGAATGGCACTAGTGCCATTCTCCCATTGGAAAATGGAGAATGGCACTACTGCCATTCTCCCAATGGAATGTCCAAATGGAATGTCCTAATTTTTTGGCTTTGTAATAGGAAAATGGAGACTGGAACTAGTGCCATTCTCCCATTGGAAAATGGAGAATGGCACTAGTGCCATTCTCCCAATGGAATGTCCTAATTCCAAATTTTGGATTCACAATGGAATGTCCTAATTCAAAATTTGTACAAGTGCCATTCTCCCATTGGAAAATGGAGAATGGCACTAGTGCCATTCTCCCAATGGAATGTCCTAATTCAAAATTTTGGATTCACAATGGAATGTCCTAATTCAAAATTGGTACTAGTGCCATTCTCCCATTGGAAAATGGAGAATGGCACTAGTGCCATTCTCCCAATGGAATGTCCTAATTCAAAATTTTGGATTCACAATGGAATACCCCTCCTAGAATAGTGGTGCCAATCTCTTATTAGGCCCTAAGAAATGTCATTGAGAAGCCTAAACTCACATGCACAAGGAATCCTAAACTCACATGTGCATTGGCACTACCACTAATGGAGAATGGCAGTGATGCCAATCTCATGCTGGCAACTACATAATGACAATGAGATCATCAAACTCACACTACAGCCAATAAATAATCCTACTAGAGCCAATAAATATAGTGGAATGTCAACCTACAGGTTTAGTTTGTCTAGATTACCACTAGTGGAGAATGGCAGTGATGCCAATATCATGCTGGCAAATGCATAATGACACTGAGACCATCAAACTCACATGTGCAGAGATCATATGGAATTGTGCCAATCTCTGTGGAGAATGCCACCAGTGGAGAATGGTAGTGGTGCCAATCTCATACCATGACCTGAAAACATGCACAAGGAATCCTAAACTCACATGTGCATTGGCACTATCTAGACTACTACTAGCGGAGAATGGCAGTGGTGCCAATCTCATGCTTGCAACTACATGATGACACTGAGATCATCAAACTCACATGTGGAATGGAATAGGACAGCACTCTCCTATGATCACTGGAATACCCCTCCTAGAATAGTAGGCTAAACATTTGTATAAGTGGAGAATGGCAGTGGTGCCAATCTCTTATTAGGCCCTAAGAAATGGCATTGAGAAGCCTAAACTCACATGTGCAGAGATCATATGGAATTGTGTCAATCTCTTTGGAGAATGCCACCAGTTGAGAATGGCAGTGGTGCCAATCTCATACCATGACCTGAAAACATGCACAAGGAATCCTAAAGTCACATGTGCATTGGCACTTTTGCCATTATCCTACTGCAGCCAATAAAATTAGTGGAATGTCAATCTATAGGTTCAGTCTGTCTAGACTACTACTAGCGGAGAATGGCAGTGGTGCCAATCTCATGCTTGCAACTACATGGTGACACTGAGATCATCAAACTCACATGTGGAATGGAATAGGACACCACTCTCCTATGATCACTGGAATACCCCTCCTAGAATAGTAGGCTAAACATTTGTATAAGTGGAGAATGGCAGTGGTGCCAATCTCTTATTAGGCCCTAAGAAATGGCATTGAGAAGCCTAAACTCACATGTGCAGAGATCATATGGAATTGTGTCAATATCTTTGGAGAATGCCACCAGTTGAGAATGGTAGCGGTGCCAATCTCATACCATGACCTGAAAACATGCACAAGGAATCCTAAACTCACATGTGCATTGGCACTTTTGCCATTATCCTACTCAGGCCAATAAAATTAGTGGAATGTCAATCTATAGGTTTAGTTTGGCTAGATATTCACTAGCGGAGAATGGCAGTGATGCCAAACTCATGCTGGCCCTAAGAAATGGCATTGAGAAGCCCAAACTCACATGTGCATTCTTCTATGTAGTGATCACTGTCTCCGCTCACATGTGGATTGGAATCAGACACCACTCTCCTATGATCATTGGAATACCCCTCCTAGAATAGTAGGGTAAACATCTGTACAAGTGGAGAATGGCAGTGGTGCCAATCTCTTATTAGGCCTTAAGAAATGGCATTGAGAAGCCTGTGTCAATCTCTGTGGAGAATGCCACCAATGGAGAATGGCAGTGGTGCCAATCTCATACCATGACCTGAAAACATGCACAAGGAATGCTAAACTCACATGTGCATTCTTCTATGTAGTGTTCACTGTCTCCGCTGTGTAGAGATCATATGGAATTGTGTCAATCTATGTGGAGATTGATATTGTGTATATTTGCTTGCTGTGTTGGTGTAGTTTTTCATAATGCATATATAAGTTGCTTCGCCTTGGTTATTTTGTTAATAGAAGTTGCATTTTGGTTGTAATATTTCCTACTACAGTTATGATTTTCTATTATACATTTCATTGTGTCCTTGGTTCTTTTGTTAACAGAACATTGCAAGAATGGCTAGCAAGGGAAAGAGAAAGGTTCGAGAGGTGTCAGTTTATGATGGAGTTAGTTCTGGAAGAGGATGGTTTTTGGATATATACATTAACAAACTCCAAAAACTTCATAAAATGCATTGTTTTGTGAACATCCAAGGAAAAACTTTTGAAGATGTTGGACAAGTTCAAGAGATGGAGGATACCGAGAAAGACAACGTTCCTTGTCTCGAAATTCATACATTGGGAGGCAATGTGTATCAATTGGATCCTGCTTGTTTTGATCATGCGAGGATGAATGCTACGGGGGAGGACACGATGATATCTAGGGGTTGGATTAATGAGCCAGAAAATTATACCAACCAACAGATATCAGAAAGCTTTGATTTGGTAACAAAAGGGATAAAGCAAGATATAAAAAAGAGTAGAAAAGTTTCGAAAAGAACCAAGAAAAGTGATGTTGTTGGATCAAGCTCTCAAGTGTCTCAGAACACATTGAAAGAGAAGGCTAGAGAGACCGGTGAGGAGGAAACAACAAGTGAGAAGGAAATAAGGTCAGATGGAAAAACAAGCATTGGGGATAAACTGGATGCTAAAAACAAAGAGAACTTTAGGAGGAAAACAGGGAGGTACGGGAATAGTCACTGATGGAACTGGAAGTGGAGGTGATGCAACGGGGAGTGGTGAGACACATATAACAGGACATGGTGAGAAATCATATGAAGCAACTATCATCCTGTATAAGAAAATCCAGCCAGATGTTGACTTTAAGGCACTACAAAAGAAATTGGAAAGGAAGGACACAAGTATGACAGGCTTGATGGAGTATGTAGAGTACTTCCCATTTGGTTTGGAGTTTGAGGTGTTGATCCCAGTGATGAATTACTTTAGAGCACCAAGCCAATATGTGTACAGGACGTTGACCCTCAGCTATGTCAGTGACTTCGTCAAGAGTTTTGCAATGAATGCACGACCTCCTGCAACATGTGCATATCTTATGCCTTACCACATAGGCACAAATACTCCGATGTGCGAGGAAGAGATAAAGGTGGAAAAGTTAAAGGAGTATAATTATTGGATTCTCGCAGGGCAGCATTCAATTTATGCTGCAAGGATATTTATAACTAAAGCACATGGAGAAGCCTTCAATCAAAGAAAAGGTTTCTATACACGGAGGAAGGCGAGAATTGTTGTCAATGCACCAGTTGAAGCAAGTTGTAAGATATCATCAATGGCCAACATGGAGGCACAGACCGTTTTGAAAAATCAACCATATATCGATATCTTACAACACCTAAGGGCACAGTGGATTGCATTCGGACGACCAAAGAAACCAACCCAAGGCCTTGTCAAAGGGCATAAAGATCAACAAAGTTGGGATGTAAGTAATAAACTTTGTTTTGTATGCATTTTTTATTTCAAGAATGTTTATGGCTTTGTAAAAGAAATGATAGTAGTGTCAATTCCCTGATGTGAGAATGGCACTAGTGCCATTCTTCTAGTTACCAAGTCATGCTTTTGACATGGTAATGGGAGAATCGCACTAGTGTCATTATTATCTCTATTACATGATTTGGATTAGAAGAATGTCTAAGATGATTTTGATTTTTTTATATAGAATTTTGTAGGAGTTGCAAGCGTATCGATGGGCGCAAACTTTGCTACCAAGGACACACACATGGTCACATACAATGATGACATCTACGAACAATGGATTAGGATTTTGACATTGGTGAAGCAGGGTGATCTTGAGGGTCGAAATCCCACAATAACATATATGAGGTGTCTGCTAGGATTGGAAGACGAAGATGTACGTGCACTTCAAGCAGAGATTGAGTCTAAAGAAATAGTCTTGGTCAAGTCAAGCAAAGACAAGGACTCCATTGAAATGTCTCAACGGGCAATGGAGATTAAGCATGATAGAGCCCTGAAAGAAGCGCTCATCAAGGAGTTCAACTCACGTCACCCTTCGCCCCAACATCAAACATGGGATGCCCTTGCAACTTACTTCAAAATTGATTCAATTGTTTATCAAAGCTTCAAGGGTTCGAGTCATGGGTCAAAGAGAAGCTGCAAGTTGGCAAGTCCACACCTGATTTCCCAAAAGCCACGTCAATCTATGTTGATTGGGTGATTAGTTCAATAGAGGGTAACAAGTCTACATCGCAGTCTTGTTTTCCTTGGACAATTATTCAAGTGAACATGGAGATGGAGGGGGAGAGCTTTCTAACACGTCACTCCAAGGGACAACTTCCAATCAGCTTGTGTGTGCTTGACACCTCAGAGGGATCTGCCAAAGGCATGTGTTGGGATAAGGCTGCCTTCAAGAAGTTGCTCTGTGGCTTGATGGAGACCGTTGCCACTCCGTCACAGTATGTATTGCTATCATTTATGACAATGACAGAGATGGTAAATGTCAAGGAAGCAATGATAGAGGCTCGATTTTGGCATAGAAGGTTTGTGGGTGTTATCCATGAATCGGATAGTGCACAAAAGGGTTTGTCTGAGACCTTCTGTTTTTTGTCATTTGTCAGCTCACATGATGGGTTTGATGGATTTGAGCACATGTTAGAAATCACAAGGCCATACACAATAATTGAGGACAATATTCTTTATTTTGATGAGGGCGATGAGTATGGAAAAGAGGCGGTTGTGAAGCATGGCATCATCAAGGAGTGCATCAGGTGCTATTGTAGTAGGGAACATGAGGTTGTTGTTGACGTCTTTACTAATGGATGTGTGGCATTACAAGCATTGTCAAGCAAAAGAAAAGTGATCCCGCTGGTGAAGACATCCCAACAGGCGACAGAGGTCGAGGCTATGTGTGTGGCACATGCATCAAATAATCCCCATATTAAGACTTGGTCTAGCATTGAGAGGCCTCTTGAGACACATAGAGCTGATTCACCTATCGATGAAGGAATTAAAGAGGGTGAGCATCACATTGAAGACTTGCGACCTTTAATTGAAGCAGATCTTGAAGCTATCCCAAAGATTACATTGGAAGATTTGGAGCAAGGTCTTTAGCTACTCATTTATGCCTTGTGTATTCAGTTTCAAAATAATATGACTTTTATGGATTTCTCGATTGCACATACTCTCATCATATTAAAGATATTAAACATTAGGTATGATAAAATTGTGTGACATAATGACATGGGGAATGGTACTAGTGTCATTCTCCCTATGTCAGGTTATACGTAAGAGGTACTATTAACATTTTATGCGACCTCATATGGAGAATGGCACTAGTGCCATTCTCTCTTTGTGGTTATGTAGAAATGGTAATACTGTTATGTTCCTTTCTTGAATCTATGTTAGTTGAAAGCATTACAGAGATTAAAAATTGTATATATAATATTAACTATGCTACCAAAGTTTTGATTTGGGTGCTTTCTACAAATCTATTGGACCAAAGTAATACAGTATCTATGCTTTCAGATCATGCATTGTACATTTCTTTTGGGACATGGGGGAGGCACTAGTAGTATTCTCTCCTCCCAATGAGGGTATAGAGAAAGGCACTAGTGGCATTCTCCATAACCTTATATGTAAAATGGCACTAGCACCACCCCAAGAGAAGAATGGCACTATTGCCATTCTCTCTATGAGTTCAGAGAGAAAGGTTGCACTATTTTCATTCTCAATTGACCTTTAGAGAGATTGGCACTTTTGCCATTCCCCAAAAATACAATGGAATCAGTGAACGACGATGGATAATGTTCATACTTTATTGTTATTTATTAGTTTCATATGCTTTTGTGCTTCGACATTGTTGAATACACTCTAAAGAATCAAAATATTTCTATATTCCTCAACTTCCACAGGGACCAATGATGCATGGAAGGATGTGGAGACATCAAATGTAGAGGACAACATACCACCAGTTATGGGGACTATCAATTACGCGATGGATGCAGGAGGTATAGAAGAAAACATAACCCCAAAAATGGAGAAAATTGCAAGGAATATCACGAATCCTATACTCTTAGAAGAGAACATGGATGAACGTACTGTCTCAACATTGGGGACAAAACTAGATAATCTTATTGTTGTTGCGAACATGCATGAAATCATAGCACCTGACAATTTGGATGAGTCAGAAGCCAGCAACTTCAAGGAGAATTTGGATCTATATCCACAGACAATTTCTTTGGATATGCCACGATTAACAATCATATTAGACTTGAATGGCCTGTTATTAAGTCGCTGCCTATTCAAGTCTCCAATACATCCGTCTATTATGCATGGCAAAAATAGTTATATGGTTGTTCATCCTGGGTGCATAGAATTTCTTAAAATCTTGCTACAAAGATTTAATGTAGGTATCTGGTCAACTGCGATGGAGCATAACGTACTTGATATGGTAGGAAAGCTGCAAAATTATGCAAATGAGAGCCTCCCTTTCTTTGTTATATGGTCTCAGCAAGGATGCTACACTTACAGTAAGACAAGGATAAATAGGCCTGACAAGGTTGGTGTTGAGGCAATGTTCAAACCCTTAGCAAAAATCTCAAAGGCATTTGGATGTGATGCTAGAAGGGCAATCCTTGTTGATGACTCCCCATACAAGGCTTGCATTAGCCCTCCATCAAATTGCATATTTCCTTCAATGTTTGATGTACAAGACAAGGATGATAATATTCTACTGAGAGAGTTGATGCCGTACTTACTACAACTCGATGAGACTAAAGATGTGCGCAGCATGATTGAGACAAATCGGTATGGACAATTACCTGTGATGGAGGGGCATAAGGATTTCAACCTTGTCCAGAAAGTAATTGATGAATGGAGGGAGGAAAATCATGCATGGTCAAGAATGGAATATAAAACAAGAAATCTTCCTCTTGCAGATCAACTAAGAGAGAGGGATATAGGTGGTAGGGCAGCCCATGGTGGTGATGGCCAAGTGCCTAAACTCAATGCATCCCAAATAAGACTTTTAAGGAACGCTCCGCAACTTTCTAGCATGAATGCTATGCAAGTTTCTCAATTGGCTATAGACCTAGGGTACAAAGGTCGCTATATCAAGAAATACATTGCTAAGGGCTACATAACCCGACTACAGAATGCGTATTTTTCATGAAGGTACATATGTCAAAGCGTTTTTTTATTTTATCTCAATATATATAACTGTTGTTGTAGCTAATTGAATTTGTCTTTTGTGATGTAGATAGATATACGTTCAAATCAAGCTTGAGTAGGTACATACCAGAACGAGATCCCTTTGGACCACCAAATTTACCTGTCCCTATCAACGAAGTGTTCTGGATAAAAAATGTGGCTTTCGAGGTGCATGAGTCAACCATTACAGGAGCTGGCTTGGGCTTGTTTGTGCATGGCTCCATCAAGAGAGGGACTACTATTCTCCATTATGGAGGTGACAAGTACTCCTACAGAGACTAGAAGGAATTATGTAGAGTTCATCCAAGGCTAAAGAAGTACTCGATCCAAGAGGACCCTACTGTCCCTATGAAGGATATGGTGCATATTGTTGGTGATGTTCAATATGGCAATGTGGCAGGATTTATTAACAGCAATAGAAATACCAATGTAAAGCCAAATGTTTGTTATGTATTTTCCCCTGATGTTCCACCTTGGTATGACCCCATGATGAACATAGATATTGCAGAATATGGTCACATTTGTATTGAATCCATAGATGATATACATGCAGGAGAGGAGCTATTTGCAGACTATGAGTTTTGAATAACAACATTGTATATCTTTATACAATCATTACTTACGGGAATTACTACTTTCTTGCCAACTATGTAAATTGGTGCATAATTGTTGTGTGTGAATAATATGCAAACATGTTCATAACTACAGTGTCTGTCGTGCCATTCTTTCCGGTGCCATTCTCTTTGGGGCTAGAAATTGAGAGTTTCTTTGGAATCATGATTTATTTCAGGGATTTCAATGGTGTATCAACAAGTTATGCTGTCATCCTAAAGTGTACTTTTTTACTTTGCAATGAGTAATCAACATGACATGTAAAGTTATTGTTTTTAATGCTAATCAGTCCAAACATTGAAAGTGCACAATAAATGATTGTCATTGCCACCTAAATTACATGAAATGCTTGTCATTGCCCATTGATTTTCCATCAACTACATATCTTGCATTCATTCTCCTCAACTACATATCTTGATTTTCCATCAACTGCATATCTTACTAAGTTAAAGAGCCTGTGCATTTTCATTGCAATACTCATGGTTATTAATTACACTCTACATTTTTTAAACGGTATTTTGGAGATCCTCAAATGAGAATGCTCACAACAAAAGCGAGTCTCAATATCAATGGAAATTCCAGAGACTCGCTATTATGAAGGTGTTTTGAAACATCACTATGGCTCACGAGATGAATCTAACTCAAATGGGTTTCAAAGTTTATTATTTTTTTGATGATAACGTAGTTTAGACACTGATATTCTATTTATTATTTGAGAATGTAGTTGATATTTCACACTTCATGAATGGCTATCTAGTCTATTTTCACATATTTCTCCAGTTTTTTCATTGAGGGGAGCTACAATTTCTTCCAAAACTGCCATTCTGGGAATTGGGTTTTTTCCTGAATTGGGAATTGGAAATGGCATTGAGAAGCCTAAACTCACATGCTCATTCTTCTATGTAGTGATCACTGTCTCCGCTGTGTAGAGATCATATGGAATTGTGTCAATCTCTGTGGAGAATGCCACCAGTGGAGAATGCCACCAGTGGAGAATGGTATAGTGGTGCCAATCTCATAACATGACCTGCAAACATGCACAAGGAATCCTAAACTCACATGTGCATTCTTCTATGTAGAGATCACTGTCTCCGCTGTGTAGAGATCATATGGAATTGTGTCAATCTCTGAGTTCATCAAACTCACATGTGGATTGGAATCGGACACCACTCTCCTATGATCATTGGAATACCCCTCCTAGAATAGTAGGGTGAACATTTGTACAAGTGGAGAATGGCAGTGGTGCCAATCTCTTATTAGGCCCTAAGAAATGGCATTGACAAGCCTAAACTCACATGCTCATTCTTCTATGTAGTGATCACTGTCTCCGCTGTGTAGAGATCATATGGAATTGTGTCAGTCTCTTATAATTAGGCCTTGGAATGTCAATCTATAGGTTTAGTTTGTCTAGACAACCACTAGTGGAGAATGGCAGTGATGCCAAACTCATGGTGGCACCTACATAATGATACTGAGATCATCAGACTCACATGTGGATTGGAATCGGACACCACTCGCCTATGATCATTGGAATACCCCTCCTAGAATAGTAGGGTAAACATTTGTACAAGAGAATGGTAGTGGTGCCAATCTCTTATTAGGCCCTAAGAAATGGCATTGAGAAGCCTAAACTCACATGTGCATTCTTCTATGTAGTGGTCACTGTCTCCGCTGTGTAGAGATCATATGGAATTGTGTTAATCTCTATGGAGAATGCCAACAGTGGAGAATGGTAGTGGTGCCAATCTCATACCATGACCTGAAAACAAGCACAAGGAATTATAAACTCGTGGATTGGCAGTTTTGCCATTATAGAATGCCACCAGTGGAGAATGGTAGTGGTGCACAAGGAATCCTAAACTCACATGTGCATTCTTTTATGTAGTGATCAATGTCTCCGTTGTGTAGAGATCATATGGAATTGTGTCAATCTCTAAGATCGTCAAACTCACATGTGGATTGGAATCGGACACCACTCTCCTATGATCACTGGAATACCCCTCCTAGAATAGTAGGGTAAACATTTGTACAAGTGAAGAATGGCAGTGGTGCCAATCTCTTATTAGGCCCTAAGAAATGTCATTGAGAAGCCTAAACTCCCATGTGCAGAGATCATATGGAATTGTGCCAATCTCTGTGGAGAATGCCACCAGTGGAGAATGGTAGTGGTGCCAATCTCATATCATGACCTGAAAACATGCACAAGGAATCCTAAACTCACATGTGCATTGGCACTTTTGCCATTATCCTACTGCCATTCTCCGCTAGTGGTTGAGAGTTTCTTTGGAATCATGATTTATTTCAGGGATTTCAATGGTGTATCAACAAGTTGTTATGTTTCCATCCTAAAGTGTACTTTTTTACTTTGCAATGAGTAATCAACATGACATGTAAAGTTATCATTTTACAATAATGATAGTCAGTCCAAAAATTGAAAGTGCACAATAAATGATTGTCATTGCCACCTAAATTACATCAAATGCTTGTCATTGCCCATTGATTTTCCATCAACTACATATCTTGCATTCATTCTCCTCAACTACATATCTTGATTTTCCATCAACTACATATCTTACTAAGTTAAAGAGCCTGTGCGTTTTCATTGCAATACTCATGGTTATTAATTACACTCTACATTTTTTTAACAGTGTTTTGGAGATTTTCAAATGAGAATGCTCACAACAAAAGCACTCACGAATTATGAAGGTGTTTTTGAACATCACTATGGCTCACGAGATGAATCTAACTCAAATGGGTTTCAAAGTTTATTATTTTTTTGATGATAACGTAGTTTAGACGCTAATATTCTATTTATTATTTGAGAATGTATTTGATATTTCACACGTCATGAATGGCTATCTAGTCTATTTTCACATATTTCTCCAGTTTTTTCATTGAGGGGAGCTACAATTTCTTCCAAAACTGCCATTCTGGGAATTGGGTTTTTCCCGAATTATCTAATACGGTCTTTGCATAGCTTTTGGAATCCAAAAGGCTTTCATAGGGAAGAGAGGGGAGCACCTTAAAGTTCTTGCTTCATGGAAATATGGTGAGTCATCCATAAGCCTTGGGACAGACATAATTTATAAACTTAAGAACTCCAACCCCAACAAGGTAGATATATAAGGTTATACGGTAGCTATATAAGGACATGGGATTGCATCCTCCTTTCTTCTCATTGTAAGAATATTTCTCGAATAACCTCACACGAATTTTCCTCTCTATTTCTCAAATTTTCATCTCCACATTACTAGCGTAAACTATTTAGGCTTCATAATATGCCTATAACACTACCAACGACTACTAGTGCACTTCAAAATTCATGTATTTCTTTATCCAATATTATAAAATCTTTACCTTGGATCCAAAGAATTTTGTTTTCAAGGTAAGGTATATCATTAAAAGAAATAACAAGTGGCAAAATATTGTTATGCCAATTTGTGTTACCAATGTTGTATTTCAGAGTGAGATCCACTCTTCACTTGCACATAAAGAATTGCTTTCATTATCAGCACAAAATCACGATCAAAAGAGAATCGAAGAAGACACACAAAAGATCACTTTATTGAATCAAGTTTATATGCGCCTCAACTCTACTGAGTTTGTTGGCTTACAACCGACAACTAGAAGACTCATCTAAGGACCCTACACAACTAGAAGACATACTTGCAGCTTGAAGCTGTAACCCTGCATAGGCTCATAGCCTTGACAAAGAGACCTTCATCATCTGAGGAGACGACTCTATGTAGTCGCATAAGTCCACTGCCATGTAATGCTTGACATGCAACGTCTAGTTGCGTCTGTTCTTTTCGCCAAGTGTCATCGCATCCTCATTCTTCCAATCACACTTCACTTCATGCATGGTCCAATGACCAAGTGTCTATAGCTCTTATCAACCAATCACAAGCTTATCACTAAACCTTAGACATCACACCACTCCTACGAGGATCACCTCCCCAACAACCAAAACTTATCTAAGGTGGTTGGTGAGTGTAACAAACATAGAACAAAAAATTTACGAAGTCATTGATCAAGTGCAAAACGATACCATAGTGATTAGTGGTAGAAAAGAAGCATACCTCTTGCATGGTTAACGTGCAGTTATCCCCTTTCTAGATGCCAAAGGATGCCACATAATAAAATGTGAATTGAAATTTTTGAGTCACGATTCTCTGTAAAAAGTTATGAGGTATGGGAGCTCTTTGTTGGCACCCTTTTCTTTTTGATATTGCCATAAAACAGTGACCTCTCAAGCATCAGCAAAGAGTGTTACCCTTTCAAAACCTTTCCACCCTTGCAAAAGACACTCGGGTTTTGGGAAAACCCATACATTCGCTTTTCCTTCTAGTGCTTAAAGGGGAGTTGAGAAGTTTCAAGATTTAAGTTTGCCTTTCCACCCACTTTTGTACTAGTGTGACGAAAATTGTCCAACAAGTGAGAGTAATGTCATAGATTGATGTCTACGTAGTGAAATCCATTGTCCATAGGCCTCCTTGTAATATGGACATAGGACCCAAATTGTCGATATGATTCCTTGTCCCTCACCTAAATAGGTCACCATGATTTTGAAAAGTAGGCAATTAGTAGAGGAGTGGGAGAGTTATTGATGAATTGACCTAAGCTTAGTGGCAAATTAATGAATGGTTGAGATTTGACTAGAGTGTGTGGATTATGTGGTAGATTAAACACGCTGTCCACATGGGTGACACGTGTAGGGTGGTTGAGTAGCATGGCTGACACGTGTAGGGTGGTAGGAGCAGAGATATGGGGTTTTAAGAGGGAGGAATTATTAGATGATGATGATGCGCCCATGTTTGGAGCGATGTGGGAGTAGTTCGGGGAGATGGGAAGATGGCGGCAGTCTGCGATGAGACCAAAACATTGGCACGTCATGTGCGTGGGTTAGAGGACAGTGATGGAGATGATGCGGGCGATGGTAGCCTCGGGTTGGAACCCTGTGGGAGTCTGGCGTTGGATCGTGATCAGCAAACACAGGGGAGCGAAGGAGACAATCGCGGGAGGTCTGACTCATTCAGTTTGATTTGAAGGTTGAAGGTGTGCAGCCAAGGTAGGGGGAGACCACCCGGATCTAGTCGCAAGAAGACAAGAGAGCCGAGAATCTTGGAGGTGAGCATAACAATCGACGTAGGAGGCGGTAATGTAGATACGGAGCTTCTTCTTTCGTGTGTGAAGAATTTCTTGGAGAGTGCTTGTATCGCTGGTCTCTATTCTGTAGAGAGAGGTGGAGCTTTATACCATCTCCACTTGCAAATGGTGTGTCGTATCATGGTGAAGAGCTTGCAATCCGTGAACAAAATAATCCAGAGGTATATAGGATGGGACAAGGAACGACCAACTGATGGTGTTATAATGTGTAGGGCACTGAAACTAAAAATACATTTCACGATATGATGAGGGTATGATCGGCTACTGCATGAAAGATGTAGGATTCCTGCACTTCAAAACTGTGTCGAAGAATGTAACGAAGGAGGATTTGCAGTCTAGCGTAGAGCTTTACGTCAGATATGGAGCTGATAAAATGAAGAATAGGGTTTGTCTTACCAGTACGAATTTGTTCGATCCGTGTTTTATGTTCTGGAAATATAATTAGGATGCAGGTTTGGTGATCCTTTTAACAGATGCGTGCCTAAGATGCTGTAGAGTGGACAATATTATCCATCTGCGTCATGGGTAATCCCCTATGAGGGTCGCAGAATGGATGCTATTCGAGCTCAATCCCTTTGGAAGGCTATGGTTGCACCATTTTCTCTCACTGCAAGTGATGTATCGTCAACCTTTTTCTGCATTGAGTCTACCTCTCTAGAACTGCGAGCTCATCGTCATATAAAAGGCTTGCTAAAGCCAGTTGCTGAAAGGTACTTTCAGATTACTCCACCTACGTCTCATACCTGGCGATGTGCATACAGCTGGGCCGATCGATGTGGACACGAATGCTTGTCAGTGAGAACGTCTCGTCGAGAAGACCTGGCAAGGAGCCAATCGAAAGTATTTCTGGCAGTGAGTCAACAAGCAGCACCGTTGGACGTCTCCCACCTCACCTTTCAAATTACGTACCCCTCATCACGCTAGGGAGAAATGGGATCCATATCATACCAAGCTGAAACCTCGCTTGGTGAGCTTTTGTAATGCCAATAGTTGTATATATTACCTCACTGATGCGAGCTTTTCAAGTATGTCGAAGCTGTGTGCAACAACGATATGATGAAATGAATCAATTTGGGACATAGGAATTTTCTTTGTAAAATTAAGAGCATGTTCCAATTTGTTTGACTGCGAAATGTTGAGTGCATTAGTAGCTACGATTTTTTGAAACAGAGGAAGCCATTAGATTAGGGGGCTAGATAATTAAACTATGTGTTCCTTGTAGAGGAATACTTATTATCAATAATATTATTTTCACAGAAGTGAAATCGTGATTAATTTTTGCTAGAATACAATTATGCTATGTTAACGGCAAACAACCTCACATAATTGTATTTGATTCATAATTAATCACAAGCAAAGCGAGTAGCTTGAGCAATGTGTTTGGCATGAACCTATAGGTGAAGTATATTTACTCTGATGGATTCAATGCTTTGAGCTGTGATGGAAGGTGTGCAAGTAATAGTGCTTGTCATTTGAGCATGTGCACAAGATAATGGTGATACCTAACCTTTGTCATTATTTGAGATATGAAACACAATAAAGTACAATTTGTAAACAACCAACTTAGCTATTTACGGGTATAGTAGATGTTAAGTACATGAATCAACATTCACGAAATCACTACCCATTTGTCTATGATTAATGTGCATGGATGCCATTTTTTTACATTCTTAAATTAAATTACACGAATGCATGACCTTGCTGAGAGAACCTACAATTGGTTCATTACTATCGATAACCAAATATGGATGTCAATATGGCATATCCCATTGATGAATCTCATTACTACCGATATTACACCCCTTGCAACCAATACTGAGCCAACTATGGATGATAATATGACATTTCATTGGTAAATCTTTTACTCATCTCGATAGTACAACAACTAGATTTGGGGTAGGCAGCCTTTTTGTCATCAAGCACATAACTACTAGATCAAAATCAAACTTTAATCCTACCATTTTATCAAAATTTTAAAGGAAAAAAATAAATGAGTAAAAATATGGACATGAGACACAACATAGGACCCAACCCTCCTTGCAAATGTCAAAGGTGGTGCTTTATTATTGACTCGGTGTTCAGAGAAGTTTCTAGGTGAATGATAGCTATTAGCATAAAACCTGTCCCGATCTTGAGCACTTCTAATAGACTCCTTGGCAAACTGCAACATTTCTTGCATGTCTTGCAAGAATGTCTTTACAACATCATTTTGGATTCCCTTTAACCCAACCATAACTGGTGACCTAGGTTGAAATCTATACATAAGGATAAAAGGACTGTACCCAGTACTCAAATGCTTTGCATTGCTATAAGCAAATTCTATCATAGGTAGATAATCTTTCCATGAAGATTGTCTCTTAGAAACATATGCCCGAAGCATATCTTCAACCAATTGGTTGACCTTCTCTGTACTGCCATCAGATTGTGCATGATCTGAGGAACTCATACTTAGAGTAGTTTCCAACTTCTCAAAAACAAGTGTCCAAAAGTTACTTGTAAACTTCGAGTCCCTGTCACTGACTATGTAAGAGGGCAAACCATACAGCTTAAACAAGTGGTCCACAAACTCGTGAACCAGTTGAACAGCTGAAATAGTTATTCTAGTAGGTAAGAATCTAGCCATTTTTGTCAGACAGTCCACTATGACCCAAATGGAGTCATGACCCTTGCACGTTCTTGGCAAACCGGTAATAAAATCCATGGAAATACTTTCCCATTTATTACTCGGGATTTGCAATGGCTGTAATAAACCTGCGCTTCTAAGGCATTCTGCCTTAGTAACCTGACAAACCCGGTAACCTACCACATAGTTTTTAGTAAATGCACGTATCTTAGGCCAATAAAAAGTATGCTTCACAAGAGATAGAGTCCATAGTATACTTGGATGTCCAACACTAGGAGCATCATGACACTCCTAGAGAATCTTGGATCGAAGATCCAAAACATCTGGCACACATATCTTTCCATTCTGGAACAGCAAGCCGTTCCTAATCATCCATTGACCTCCCGCCGCGTGTACCATAGGTGGCACAATCCTTGAGTCCTGGTCAACCATGGAGCTCCCATCTTGGACTCTACCAATAAGAACTGAAATGACTATCAGTTGCGCAAAGCCCTCTCAAGGATGGTCTGAGGATATTTTCGTAAATGACATAGCATTTACAAACTTGACTCGACTTAAGGCATCTGCCACACTATTCAGTGAACCCTTTTGATAACATATTTCAAAATCAAAATCTTATTAATTCTGCCCATCTAGCCTTCCGTCCTCGCAATTCAGACCCATCACACACATGATTGACTGATGATCGGTCAATACAAGAAACTTCAAACCTTACAAGTAGTGTCTCCAAACCTTTAGAGCATACACAACCGCATAGAGTTCTTTTTCTAGTGTGGGCCAACAATATTGGGTGTCATCTAGCTTCTTACTCTCAAAAGCTACAGGTCTACCCTCTTGGAATGAAGCTGCCCCAATCGCAAAATCACTCGCATCGGCCTCTAAAACATAAGGCCGGGTAGGATCAGGTAATGCAAGAACGGGTGCTTCCTTAATAGTTAACTTCAAGGTTTCAAAAGCCTTGTTCAATACATCATTCCAAGAGATCGGCTGGGTAGACGTGCATCCATGACGTTTTAATATGTTTGTCAGGGGTGTCATGATGTGTGAAATATCATGCAGAGACTTCCATAGAAATATCGTGAATCCGAGGAAAGAACGAAGTTGTTTCACAGTCTGAGGGATAGGCCATTCTCAAACCTTCTGGATACGATTGAGATCAATGCTAATACCTTTAGAAGAAATCTTGTGTCCGAAGTAAATGATCTCTTTCATAAAAAAGTCACATTTACTCATCTTGGCATAAAGCTTATTCTGTCTTAGAATAACTAAGACAATCCGGAGGTATCCAATGTGATCCTCTAGCATTCCACTGTATACCAAATGTCATCTAAGAACACGACAATGAATTTGCCCAGAAAATTTTGGAACAAATCGTTCATCATTTACTGGAAGGTGGCAGGAGCATTGGTCAAACCAAAAGGTAATACAAGAAACTTGTACTGGCCATAACTAGTTTGGAATGCAGTTCTATCTATGTGTTTAGCATAGATACGGATTTGATGATAACCCGTACGCAAATCAATCTTAGTGAAATGCTTCGCTCCGGCCAAACGGTCACTTTATTCAATCGTTTATAATCTATACACATTCGCAGTATCTCTCTTCTTTCTTAACAGGATAGGTGCTCCCAATCAGGGCGTCTTGGCAAGTGTAGTTCACGACAGACCTTCCAAGGCAGACGTTCGGAATGTTATAAATTGCCTTAGTTGCTCTATAAATTCGGACGGTAAGTGAGTGCTTGAACTCCACTTGCCAAGACAGACCTTCATCTGCCAATCTTCTGGGTTGCCTCGTCCCAATACCATCGTTCCAACCTTTTGGCGCTGCATGATAGTCAACTTCCACCCCTTGGGTAGCATAGCCAAGTCTCTCTCCTTGCACTTGTTGCTCCCATTGGATAGTTGCTTTTGCCATCCTCCTTTGGGCATTGAACTCAGGTTCTGAGACTGCTCCACTTCTTATACTCGGATGTAACCAATTCCTTTAGCTTAGAGACTCTTCGCATTTGGCCACATATCTTATGTGTCTTTTTGAGCATGTGTCAGCCATTGATTAAGGTAGAAAGTATTCGAGTAGCAATTTGAGTACTCTCTATATTCCACACACTAGTCTTCAAGCACACTACTAGCTGATGCCACTCATCTAAAGTCACTTGAATAAACTTTCTATTGTAGACCATGATTTCCAACAACAGTTTTACTTGGTCATTGGTTAACATGAACTCTCTTCTCTTTTTACCTTGACATTGAGCTTACTAACTCAATTCTTTAAATATCCTATCCTGACAGCTTCAACTTAGAATTCCATTGACCCTATCCCCAACAAGATTGCCAAAATTTTAACGCACCTGTTCCCTCACCCAACTGACTCGGAAAATACTAGGTGATGGTGTTGTGCTCAGTGAATATGCTCACTGTTGCAGTCCCAAACTAGATGTTCTTGGGTGCAAAATAGATGCCAACATGTATACATTCAGAGGTCGGGCTAGCTAGCATAGGAGTGATGAGGGGAGAATACCAAGTCACTTAGAATATAGAGTAGAAACAACAATAGAGTTGAATAGGCAACCCGGTTCTAGACCCTCCAATGCCGGCATTGGGTGATCTAGCATTAGGGGATCTACAACTATTTTGGACTGTTCACTCTCCCTCCCTCCCTCCCTCCCTCTCTCTCTCTCTCTCTCTCTCTCTCTCTCTCTCTCTAGCATTTGTATTCCACTCCTATAAAAGGGAGATCAATTTCATGCAATAACATATGCAAGCTCTCAATATATGAGTACAAGTCTCAATGTCGTAACCTAATTGAACTTGATTCGATGCTTATTTAGTCTAGTGCTTCATCACATGTGCACTTAGGATTCATCCACTGTAGATTAGTTTAAGCACTCCATATATCTTCAGGTACTCATGCTTTAACACCAGTTTCTCTGCAAATGAATTTTTTAGTATTCAAAGTGTGTAGATGAATGAAAAAAAAAAGTTATCATGGTCGTATAAAGTTCCAAAGGAAGCTAACTTGAGGAGCTTATTAATCAAAACTTGAATGAAAACATACTATGATAAAGATCTCATTTCTTGGGCAATGTTTCTCGCAGATACCAAGCTATGAATGAGCACATCCATTTATTGTAAAACGAGCTTCATGTTCTTATTTGTGTGCCTAAGAAAATTCCAAGTCTTTGTATATTGTAAAAAACTATGAAAATCACAAGGATCATTTTAAACTTAAGGTGTTCATCCATTCTCCTCACCAACATAACCACTTTAACAAAAGTTGTGGTTGGAGCATACGAAGTGCCAACAAAAGGTCTTGATGAACCTTTAAATCAATATTAATCATCGTAGTTGTGGGAGTTATATGAATGTTAATTGGATGCTTCCTTTCACTGACTCGTTGATTTTGGGCATGCCTTAAAGACAAATGCAAGTGCTCACCTCTATGAATGCAATAAGGGATACTAATGTGAATAGGTTGAGCAATGTTTGGTTGCATTTCTTAATCCATGTCATATTATTTATAATGTAAGCCCTAGCAAAATAAAGGCAAGTCATGTCTGCATACCAGGAAATGTGTAACTTTGAAATTGTCACCATACTTAGCTCAATGGATACTTAGCTCAATGGAAGGTTCAAGAAAACTTAACCATTTGTATCATTGTTTCTTATGATAATCAAACATCTGCACATTTTATTGGGGGGAAAATCCCATCACCACAAGGTATAATTATCTAGCATTCATGCTCTCATCCATGCTCTTCTCTCTTTATAGATGTATTAGACTATGTTGTGTTTGAGAAGTTCATTCACCCCCCATGTTGGTATGCATGTGGACCTTCTAGATCATCTCTAAGAGATCTTATTCATATCACGGCGTCACTTGCATAGATTTTGGAATCCAAAAGGCTTTCATAGGGAAGAGAGGGGAGCACCTTAAAGTTCTTGCTTCATGGAAATATGGTGAGTCATCCATAAGACTTGGGACAGACATAATTTATAAACTTAAGAACTCCAACCCCAACAAGGTAGATATATAAGGTTATACGGTAGCTATATAAGGACATGGGATTGCATCCTCCTTTCTTAATCTCATTGTAAGAATATTTCTCAAATAACCTCACACGAATTTTCCTCTCTATTTCTCAAATTTCATCTCCACATTACTAGCGTAAACTATTTAGGCTTCATAATATGCCTATAACACTACCAACGACTACTAGTGCACTTCAAAATTCATGTATTTATTATAAAATCTTTACCTTGGATCCAAAGAATTTTGTTTTCAAGGTAAGGTATATCATTAAAAGAAATAACAAGTGGCAAAAGATTGTTATGCCAATTTGTGTTACCAATGTTGGATTTCAGAGTGAGATCCACTGTTCACGTACACTATAAAGAATTGCTTTAATTATCAACACAGAATCATGATCAAAAGAGAATCAAATAAGACACACAAAAGATCACTTTATTGAATCAAGTCTATATGCGCCTCAACTCTACTGAGTTTGTTGGCTTACAACCAACAACTAGAAGACTAATCTAAGGACCCTACACAACTAGAAGACATACTTGCAGCTCGAACCTGCAACCCTACATAGGCTCATAGCCTTGACAAAGAGACCTTCATCATCCCAGGAGACGACTTTATGTAGTCGCATAAGTCCACCGTATAAGTCTCTTCTTTTTGCCAAATGTCATCGCATCCTCATTCTTCCAATTACACTTCACTTCATGCATGGTCCAATGACCAAGTGTCTACAACTCTTATCAACCAATCACAAGCCTATCACTAAACCTTAGACATCACACCACTCCTACGAGGATCACCTCCCCAACAACCAAAACTTATCTAAGGTGGTTGGTGAGTGTAACAAACATAGAACAAAAAATTTATGAAGTCATTGATGAAGTGCAAAACTATACCATAGTGATCAATGGTAGAAAAGAAGCATACCTCTTGCATGGTTATTGTTCAGTAATCCCCTTTCTAGATGCCAAAGGATGCCACACAATAAAATGTGAATTGCAATTTTTGAGTCACGATTCTCCATAAAAAGTTATGAGGTATGGGAGCTCTTTGTTGGCACCCTTTTTTTTTTGCTATTACCATAAAGCATTGACCTCTCAAGCATTAGCAAAGAGTGTTACCCTTTCAAAACCTTTCCACCCTTGCAAAAGACACTCGGGTTTTGGGAAAACCCATACATTCCCTTTTCCTTCTGGTGCTTAAAGGGGAGTTGAGAAGTTTCAAGATTTAAGTTTGCCTTTCCACCCACTTTTGTACTAGTGTGACGAAAATTGTCCCACAAGTGAGAGTAGTCTCATAGATTGTTGTCTACGTAGTGAAATCCATTGTCCATAGGCCTCCTTGTAATATGGACATAGGACCCAATTGTCGATATGATTCCTTGTCCCTCACCTAAATAGGTCACCACGATTTTGAAAAGTAGGCAATTAGTAGAGGAGTGGGAGAGTGAATTATGAATTGACCTAAGCTTAGTGGCAAATTAATGAAGGGTCAAGATTTGTCTAGAGTGTGTGGATTATGTGGTAGATTAAACACACTCTCCACATGGGTGACACGTGTAGGGTGGTTGAGTAGCATGGCTGACATGTGTAGGGTGGTAGGAGCAGAGATATGGGGGTTTTAAGAGGGAGGAAGTATTAGATAATGTGATGCACCCACATTTGGAGCGGCGTGGGAGCAATTCGAGGAGATGGGAAGATGGCGGCAGTCTACGATGAGACCAAAACATTGGCGCGTCATGTGCATGGGTTAGAGGATAGTGATGGAGATGATGTGGGCGATGGGAGCCTCGGGTTGGAACCCTGTGGGAGTCAGGCGTTGGATCGTGATCAGCAAACACAGGGGAGCGAACGAGACGATCGGAGGTGTCACTCATTCAGATTCTTTGCTATGGATTGGGTTTGGGTGTGGGATGACATATTTGTTTGATTTGCAAGTTGAAGGTTTGTGGGCGAGGTAGGGCGAGACCACCGGGATCTGGTCGCAAGAAGACAAGAGAGCCGAGAATCTTGGAGGTGAGCGTAACAATCGACGTAGGAGGCGATAATGTAGATACGGAGCTTCTTCTTTTGTGTGTGAAGAATTTCTTGGAGAGTGCTTGTATCGCTGGTCTCTATTCTGTAGAGAGAGGTGGAGCTTTATACCGTCTCTACTTGCAAATGGTGTGTCGTATCATGGTGAAGAGCTTGTAATCCGTGAAGAAAATAATCCATAGGTATATAGGATGGGACAAGGAACGACCAACTGGTGGTGTTATAATGTGATTCCCTTTAACCCAACCATAACTGGTGACTTAGGTTGAAATCTTTACATAAGGATAAAAGGATTGTACCCAGTTCTCAAATGCTTTGCATTGTTATAAGAAAATTCTATCATAGGTAGATAATCTTTCCATGAAGATTGTCTCTTAGAAACATATGCTCGAAGCATATCTTCAACCAATTGGTTGACCTTCTCTGTGCTGCCATCAGATTGTGCATGATCTGAGGAACTCATACTTAGAGTAGTTTCCAACTTCTCAAAAACAAGTGTCCAAAAGTTACTTGTAAACTTTGAGTCCCTATCACTGACTATGTCAAAGGGCAAACCATACATCTTAAACAAGTGGTCCACAAACTCGTGAACCAGTTGAATAGCTGAAATAGTTATTCTAGTAGGTAAGAATCTAGCCATTTTTGTCAGATAGTCCACTATGACCCAAATGGAGTCATGACCCTTGCATGTTCTTGGCAAACCGGTAATAAAATCCATGGAAATACTTTCCCATTTATTACTCGGGATTTGGAATGGCTATAATAAACCTGCGCTTCTAAGGCGTTCTGCCTTAGTAACCTGACAAACCCGGTAACCTACCACATAGTTTTCAATAAATGCACGCATCTTAGGCAAAAAAAAAGTATGCTTCACAAGAGATAGAGTTCGATGTATACTTGGATGTCCAGCACTAGGAGCATCATGACACTCCTGGAGAATCTTGGATCGAAGATCCAAATTATCTGGCACACATATCTTTCCATTCCGGAACAGAAATCCATTCCTAATCATCCATTGACCTCCCGCCACCTGTACCATAGGTGGCACAATCCCTGAGTCCTGGTCAACGATGGAGCTTGAGAGTGCTCTCAACGGAAGCAAGAACGGAAGAAGGAGAGAGAGAGACAGAGAGCCACACAAGTTTTGGTGGGTGGAGAACCACCCTAATCTTCTTTTTCATTCATTTATATATGTGTTTGAGTATTGTACATAACCGGGGTTAAGGCACAGTGACCTTTAACCCCCACAACCTCCCACTTAAAGGACAATGTGCCTTTAAGGGAGAACAACCAGTGAGCATACTATCCAATGCCCATCAATACACGACAATACTCAAACCGCTGACTAGGTAGACTCTTTGTCAGCATATCTACAGGGTTATCATCTGTATGAACCTTGACAAGCTCTATGCGCTTGTCCTCAAGTACCTCCTTGATGAAATGGTACCTGACCTCAATGTGTTTGGTCTTTGCATGAAAGACCGGATTCCGTGCTAGCTGAATAGCACTCATGGAATCACTATGCAATGTCGGTACACCTGTATGAATCCCCAAATCTCCCACTAGCCGATCAAGCCATATAGCCTCCTTGCAACCCTCTGTGGCTGCAACATACTCAGCCTCTGTGGTAGACAAAGCAACGCACTTCTGTGCACGAGACATCCACGACACTGCACCACCTGCAAAGGTGAACACATAACCAGAAGTGGATCTCCTACTATCCACATGCCCTGCATAGTCTGAATCTGTGTACCCAAGTACACGCATGTCTCCTTTACCAAAGCAGATGCACATCTCCTTGGTACCCTTCATGTACCTCATGATGCACTTAACTGCCTCCCAATGCCTCTTTCCTGGATTAGCCATATAGCGGCTAACAACTCCCACTGCAAATGCAATGTCTGGTCTAGTAGCTATCATAGCATACATAAGACTCCCAACCGCTGATGCATACGGAACCTTGGCCATCATGGCCCTCTCCTCATCTGATTTGGGACTATCTGTATGACTCAGTTTCACATATGGAGGCAATGGAGTACTCACTGCCTTCCCCCCCTCCATATTGAAACACTGCAATACTTTTGTAACATACTCTTTTTGTGAAAGCCAAAGGAGTTTCCTACTCCGATCACGCGTGATGCGCATACCAAGAATATGACCTGCAAATCACAAATCCTTCATATCAAAGGCCTCATGCAACTTGGCCTTTAATGCATCTAGCTCATAAGTATTCTTGCTAGCTAATAGCATATCATCCACATATAGTGCCAGGATTATCAGGCTACTATCCTTAGCCCTTTTAGTGTAGAGGCAGTGATCGATTTCACTCCTTTTAAAACCCTGGGACCGAATGAAAGCATCAAACTTCTGATACCATTCTCTAGGTGCTTGCTTAAGACCATAGAGACTCTTCTTCAGCTTGCAAACTAAATGCTCTTTGCCCTTTTCTTCAAAGCCTTCCGGCTGCATCATGTAAATTTCCTCATGCAAATCCCCATGCAAGAAAGCTGTCTTGACATCCATCTACATAAGCTCCATATCCTCTGCTGCCACTAGTCCAAGCATGCATCTAAGTGTGGTCATCTTCACAACTGGAGAGAATATCTCATCAAAGTCCACACCCTTCTCTTGCTTGAACCCTTTAGCAACCAAACGAGCCTTGTACCTAGGCACATCATCACCTGTGACCTTCATCTTGTAGACCCATTTACATGGCAATGCTTTCTTTCCATATGGCAAAGAAACCAAGTCCCAAGTCTTATTCTTCATAAGTGAACTCATCTCTGATTGCATAGCATACTCCCACTTGCGTTGATCCTCACGCATCATAGCCTCTCTGTAGCAAGAAGGCTCCCCGCAATCAGTAAGCATCACATAGTCTACCCCTGGAACAAACCTATCAGGCGGTCTAGACACTCTAGATGATCTTCTCAAGGGCATTTCAGCTTGCTGTCCCATTTGCATATCAGCCACATTTGGCTCATCATTTCCACCAATAGATGATCCATCATCTACCCTTGATTGTATACCTGTGGGAGTACTTGGTGGTACCATTTCTTGCACATTTGGTGCATGGACAGCTTGCTGTCTATCAACATATGCAGGTGGATTCACATCCTGGAAAGTGATTCTCCTCATTTCCACATCCCTCATGGGTGCCTTATGCATCTTCTTCTCATTGAAGACCACATCATGGCTGCGTATGATCTTCTTTGCTTCTGGATCCCAGAGACGATAGCCCATCTCTCCACTTTCACCATAACCTAGAAAGATGCATTTCCTAGACTTAGGATATAGCTTCTTTCGAAGCTCTTTTGGCACATGTGCATATGCCTCACACCCAAATATACGCAAATGAGAGTAAGAGGGCTTCTTGCCACTCCATGCCTCTTCAGGAATACCACCATCCAAACTCTTACTATTGATCACGTGCACTGCAGTCTTCATTGCCTCAGCCCAAAAACCACTAGAAAGACTTGCATTGGAAAGCATGCATTGCAACCTTTCTTGAATGGTACGGTTCATCTTTTCTGCAACTGGATTTTGCTCTGGAGTACGAGGGGATGTGACTCAGGGGCGTCACTATGTATAAACCCTCTATATCACGTGCATTCAAGGCCTATATTTAAAATCCCTTATCTGTAAATTTTTTCATTAATAAAATGTACCCCTTTTCTATACAAATCTGTAAATTTTTTCCAAAACTATTTTAAATAGTCCCTTATGTATATTTATTTCTGTAAATTTTAGAAATAAAAAATATCCTTCTGTTGAACTCACGTGATAGGGTTACATATGATGAGTGACCCCCCCGAGGGATGTGAGCTCCCTCTTAATCCCACGTGTATCACCATTGTCAGTCCGTAGGCATTTAAGCGTTCTACCTGACTGATTCTCAACTAAGGCCAGCCATTTCTGAAATACTTGGAACACATCACTCTTCCGAGCTATAGCATAAGCCCACACTTTCCTAGTTGCATCATCAATGAATGTCACATAGTATTCAGCCCCGCCTAATGACCGTGTAGGCATGGGACCACATACGTCTGAATGCACCAAATCAAGCATTTCAAACTCTTTCTTTCCCCTTCTTTTATGGGCTGATTTAGTCTGCTTCCCATAGAGACAATGCTCACAAAATTCAAAATCAGAGAAACTCAAATGCGGTACATAACCCAAACGGCATAAGAGTTTCATTCCATTCTGGCTCATGTGCCCCAACCTGCAATGCCACAAAGAAGTGCTTGGCTGCTCGGTTATTGCAACAACATGATCAAATACCCCTGATACATGTAAGGGATACAAAGTCCCACACTTGGCACCCCTGGCCAAAAGCATAGAGCCCTTCTGAATTTTTCAACTCTGAAAGCCAAAAGTGGTGTGAAAACCAGCATCATCTAGCTGACCCACTGAAATAAGACTCTTGGTCAGCTTAGGCACATGTCTCACATGTTTTAAAACAAATGCAGACCCATTTGCAAAAGAAAACTTTATGTCACCTGCTCCCACTATGTCACATGCATAGTCATTTCCAAGATGCACACAACCTGTCTTTCCATTATCATAAGTGGAGAACCATTCCCTATGGGGAGTAACATGGAATGAAGCACCAAAATCCAAAATCCAATCCTGGGAATATGCATCATCTGAAGTGGCAAGCAACTCTGTAGATAAACTAGACATGAAGAGAGCGTCATTGTCACTATCATGTGTGACTGCATTGATCTCCTCGATCTTCACTTTTCCTTTGTCCTCCCTTGGACTCTCTTCCTTTTGATTTGCACCCCAATTTGCATTCTTTTTCTTATCCTTTTGCTCTCTTTTCAGCTTGTAGCAATCCTTTTTCATATGGCCCTTCTTGCCACAGTGGTAACACTCAATGTTCCGTGCCCTGGATTTGCTACAAGACTTCCCTCTTTCTTGGGACTTCCCCCTGAACTGTGATCTGCCCCTTTGCACATTTAAGGCTGCATCCTGCTTGTTGCCATCCATAGACTTCTGTCTAATCTCCTCGGCCAACAAGCTACCTACAACATCATCAAATTTCAGTACTCCACCAGGTGCAGAGTTACTGACAGCTGTACGGAAGGTATCCCATGAGGATGGCAATGAACATAAGAGAAATATTGCCTTAGTCTCCGCATCAAAATTCATCTTCTGAGCCTAAAGCTGGCTGAAAATAATATTGAATTCATTCAAATGAGAAGCAATGGAGACCCCTTCCTTCATCTGCAGCTCAAACAACCTCTTCATGAGGTAAACTTTATTGGAGGCAGTTTCCTTCTCATAAGTGGCACACAGTTTCTTCCACAAATCTTCTGTAGTCTGCTCATTTACTACTGTGAAATAAACTGACTCTGCAAGATGAAGTCTAATAGTAGACTTTGCTAATGCATCCAACTCATTCCAATCATCCTCAGACATATTTGCAGGCTTAGCTTCAATCCCTGCCAAGGGTTTAATCTACTTCTTTTGAATAAGCACATCCCTTATTTGTTCTTTCCACAAAGAAAAGTTTGTCCCATCAAACTTTTCAATGCTGAAAAACTCCTTTTCAGACATGGAAGAGGATGCCATGATGCAAATGAAACAAAATCCCAAATGCTAGTGCCTGCAAGAGAGAATCACACCAAATACCAGGTGCACCCAAATATGTATGCCACAATAGAGTGAAATGTCACCAAAACTCAAAGCTCAAAGCATCAAAAGATGCATCTGACTCATGTGCATATACTATGCATCCATATGAGCAAATCTGGCCCAAAAGAAAATGCCAATAAGTGCCAAATGACTCAAGCATAAACACCGTCCACTGGCATATGCATCAATAATATTTCATCCAAGAGAGCATACCACTATCAATGCATCACCAGCAATGTGTCAAAGCTGTCCCTCAGCATAAAATAGCATCCATGTGCAAAGCGTCCATAAAAAATAGCATCCCACAAGGCAATTTGGGCCTATCAGCGCATCCAACAAGGACCGCAATGCATCCAAATGGCCTATAAATCATCCACTGCAACCCAATGCACACCACGAATGAGCGCACACTGCTCAAACTGCAACCAGAGTGATCTGCATAAGGTATGCTCAAGAAATCATAGTCCCATGGTAATGAGCGCTACTGAAAATAGAACCTGAGATGCCTCAAAACATGGGCGCCATTGCATAATCAGAATCAGCAAGAAAATCTGCAAATATCTCTCTTCTGCCAGAACTCCAAAATCCCAACCGATGAGTGAGAAATGGGAGTCAACACTTATCCACTGCCATGTGGCATAAATCTAAGGTTTCAAAACCTTAGAATGAAAAATGCATAACAGAGAGACGAAATCGAATACACAGAGATCTATAACTCTGAAAATCCTCCACCGAATCTCGCAAGAACTGATAGGTAGGGGTTTTTGGGCGTCCGAAATGCAATGGGACAAGCGGTTTTCAAAACCGTGGTCTCAATCACTGGGTCCAACACACGGACTGAAAAACGTTTTTGGAAACAGAGATGTTTGTAAACTCCACCGGAGTGCGAATGATGAGCAACATAGAAGTTTTAGGACCTCCTGAGTCCACTGGAACTGACAGATCTGCAAATGGTTGCTCCAAACTTGAGTTCCAACACCCGGGCAAAAAACGCAGAAACTGACACAGTGAGTCAGAAATCCAATGAAATGATCCCAGATTCAAGAATGAAGGTGTTTCCAAGCTCCTGAAGTAATGTGGACACCAAAAGCAAGCAATAGTTGCCTCTACAAGTCAATACGGAGTCTCTGTCATCGAACGGAACAGGGAAAAGCTCAAAAAACGACTTTTTCTTTGAAACCACTTAACAGGCTCTCAAAACCACTTCGTAAAGCCAAAGTGACTTTTCCAAAGGTTCCTCCAAGGTCTCTGCACACTCGGATGCAAGTAAAGTCACCCACAAAGCTTCCCACAAAGCTTCTCCTTCCTCCCACAGAGCTGCTGAGCTTCAAGCATTCACGCACGCTCAGCTAGATCACCCGGGCTCTAATACCAGTTGAGAGTGCTCTCAACGGAAGCAAGAATGAAAGAAGGAGAGAGAGAGACAGAGAGCCACACAAGTTTTGGTGGGTGCAGAACCACCCTAATCTTCTTTTTCATTCATTTATATATGTGTTTGAGTATTGTACATAACCGGGGTTAAGGCACAGTGACCTTTAACCCCCACAGAGCTCCCATCTTGGACTCTCTACCAATAAGAACTAAAATGACTATCGGTTGCACAAAGCCCTCTCAAGGATGGTATGAGGATATTTCCATAAATGACATAGCATTTACAAACTTGACTCGACTTAAGGCATCCGCCACACTATTCAGTGAACCCTTTCGATAACATATTTCAAAATCAAAATCTTATTAATTATGCCCATCTAGCCTTCTGTCCTCGCAATTCAGACCCATCACACACATGATTGACTGATGATCGGTCAATACAAGAAACTTCAAACCACACAAGTAGTGTCTCCAAACCTTTAGAGCATACACAACCGCATAGAGTTCTTTTTCGCAATTCAGACCCATCACACACATGATTGACTGATGATCGGTCAATACAAGAAACTTCAAACCACACAAGTAGTGTCTCCAAACCTTTAGAGCATACACAACCGCATAGAGTTCTTTTTCTAGTGTGGGCCAACGATATTGGGTGTCATCTAGCTTCTTACTCTAAAAAGCTACAAGTCTACCCTCTTGGAATGAAGCTGCCCCAATCACAAAATCACTCGCATCGGCCTCTAAAACATAAGGCCACGTAATACAAGAACAGGTACTTCCTTCATAGTTAACTTCAAGGTTTCAAAAGCCTTGTTCAATGCATCATTCCAAGAGATCGGTTGGGTAGACGTGCATCCATGACCTTTCAATATGTTTGTCAGAGGCGCCGTGATGTGTGAATAATCACGCACAGACTTCTGTAGAAATACCATGAATTCTAGGAAAGAACGAAGTTGTTTCACAGCCTGAGGGATAGGCCATTCTAAAACCTTCTGGATACGATCGAGATCAATGCTAATACCTTTAGAAGAAATCTTGTGTCCGAAGTAAATGATCTCTTTCATAAAGAAGTCACATTTACTCATCTTGGCATAAAGCTTATTCTATCTTAGAATAACTAAGACAATCCGGAGGTGTGTCCAATGTGATCCTCTAGCATTCGGTTGTATACCAAATGTCATCTAAGAACACGACAACGAATTCGCCTAGAGAATTTTGGAACAAATCGTTCATCATTTGCAGGAGCATTGGTCAAACCAAAAGGTTATAATACAAGAAACTCGTAGTGGCCATACCTAGTTCGGAATGCGGTTCTATCTATGTGTTTAGCATAGATATGGATTTGATGATAACCCATACACAAATCAATCTTAGTTAAATGCTTCGCTCCAACCAAACGTTCTATCAAATCATCAGAACAAGGAAGACGGTATCCAATCTTAATTGTCACTTTTTTCAGTCGTTTATGATCTATACACATTCGAAGTATCTTTCTTCTTTCTTAAGAGGACAGGTGCTCCCCAAGGTGATTTACTTGGGTGAAAAGAGCCCATATTTAGATAATCCTGTAGCTGTGAAGCTAACTCATCCTCCTCAAGCTGGCTCATCCTATAAGGTGGAACACTAATAGGTTGAGCCCCAGGTACTAAATCAATGTGATGGTCTATTCCCCATTCTAGAGGTAAACCTTCCGGCAGTTCAAACACACTTAAATCATTCTTGTTATTAACAAAGACGACAAATGAAGAAAGCGAAATCAAAACACACTGATACACATCATAATCATTAGGGGAGAATTGGGGGCTCAAAAGGGCCTCATTAGGAATGGATTAGGGAATGCTTAGTGGGCTAATGCAAGGGGCTTGGAGGGTCCTAAAGAGGCCTAACTAACGCAACCTAGGTGGGTTAAGCCCACATTTGAGCCCACGTCTCCCCCCATCAATGAGGGGATGGGGCCACTTTTCGAAATTTGAATTTCAAATTTCGAATCTCCCTCGCTCCCTCTCTCTCTCTCTCCCTCCCTCCCTCCCTCTCTCTCCCTCCCTCCTCCCTCCCTCCCTCCGTCCTCCTCCCTCTCCCTCTCCCTCCCTCCCCCTGCCTCCTCCTCTCCCCTCCTCCGTCTTGCTCCTCCTCCTCCCTCCTCCCTCTCCCCTCCTCCTCCTCCTTCTGGCTCCTCCTCCCTCCTTCCTCTCCCCTTCTCCATCTTGCTCCTCCTCCTCCCTCCTCCCTCTCCCCTCCTCCTCCGCCTTCTAGCTCCTCCTCCCTCCTTCCTCTTCCCTCCTTCTGCAGACACCTAGGCTCCCTCTCCTCTCCTCCTCCCTCCTGCAGAATCTCTCCGCTCCTCCTCCCTCCTATAGCATCTCTCCCCGCCTCCTCCCTTCTGTAGCAACTCCTTCCCTCCCTTCTACACCTATCACTCTACTCTCCTCCTCATCTTCCTCTTTCCCTCATCTGCTTCTCCTCCTCCCTCTTCCTTGCTACTCTCTCCCTCTCACTGCTCCCTTTGCCAACTCTTTCCTACATTTTAGTCTACATCCTTCATACCTCTCTTTGAGTAAACATGGCACCATTCAAGGACATATCCAACAAGTACCACGTGAACCTACAACTAGAGGCAGAATATGCAAGCACGTGTTGTTTGGGATATAGTGGAACTCCTCAAAGTGTGCTCCACAATCTTTGATTGCAAGGGAAGAAGCATCTTGACCTTTGGGTGGATGGAAACTTGGAATGAGTATAAAAGTTGAAGGGAACAACTTTGGGACTGAAGGAGAGGAAAAGACAATTGCAATCTATGGATGTATTGTCAACCAATAGTGGTGCCTGAAAGAGGAGAATACGGGCTGCAAGGTTAGTTCCCCAAATTTTCAATGAAATTTCTTACTCCAAAATAGTTGTGGTGTTGCATTCTTTCCATTAAGACTCATTTGTACTCTACTTTAGGAATTTCATGGAGGATGTGATGGGAACAATGGAAATGGATGATAGTGATCCTTCATATGTTCTAAGAAGTTTAATAAATTCAAGTGATGTCATGGAAGTGTTGAAGGACCCTAGACAAAAAGGGCTACGTAAACAAGTTTCTAGCGAGGTAATGAAGGATTTCAAGGGCCTTGTGCAAGCAAAGGAGGTGCTTGGAGCTTGTGATGCTGCTGGTATCAGTCGTGAAGCTTACAACTCTGTTTTTAAAATTTTCAAGTCTACTATGGAGGAAAAGTATAAGATATCTACAATGCCATTGCCAACACCGTGGTCTATATGTCCTCGAATGGTGCCATGTGTACTCAAAGAGAGGTATCAGTGATGCAGACTAAAATGTAGGGAAGAGTTGGCAAAGATGGAGCAGTGAGAGGGAGAGAGTAGCAAGGAAGAGGGAGGAGGAGAAGAAGATGAGGGAAAGAGGAAGAGGAGGAGGAGAGTAGAGCGACAGGTGTAGAAGGGAGGGAAGGAGTTGCTGGAGAAGGGCGGAGGAGGGGAGAGATGCTACAAGAGGGAGGAGGAGGGGAGAGATTCTGCAGGAGGGAGGAGCAAAGGAGAGGGAGCCTAGGCATCTACAAAAGGAGGGAAGAGGAAGGAGGGAGGAGGAGCCAGAAGGAGGAGGAGAAGGGGAGAGGGAGGAGGGAGGAGGAGGAGCAAGACGGAGGAGGGGAGAGATGCTACAGGAAGGAGGAGGAGGGGAGAGATTCTGCAGGAGGGAGGAGCAGAGGAGAGGGAGCCTAGGCGGCTGGAGAAGGAGGGGAGAGGAAGGAGGGAAGAGGAGCCAGAAGGAGGAGGAGGAGGGGAGAGGAAGGAGGGAGGAGGAGGAGCAAGACGGAGGAGGGGAGAGGAGGACGCAAGGGGAGGGAGGGAGAGGGAGAGGGAGGAGGAGGGAGGGAGGGAGGGAGGAGGGAGGGAGAGAGAGGGAGAGAGGGAGGGAGAGAAAGAGAGGGAGAGAGGGAGATTCGAAATTGGAAATTCAAATTTCAAAAAGTGGCCCCCTCCCCTCATTGATGGGGGGAGAGGTGGGCTCAAATGTGGGCTTAACCTACCTAGGTTGGGCTAGTTAGGCCTCTTTAGGACCCTCCAAGCCCCTTGCATTAGCCCACTAAGCATTCCCTAATCCATTCCTTATGAGGCCCTTTTGAGACCCCAATTCTCCCCTGATGATTATGATGTGTATCAGTGTGTTTTCATTTTGCTTTCTTCATTTGTTGTCTTTGTTAATAACAAGAATGATTTAAGTGTGTTTGAACACTGTGAATTAAGAACGTGGTTAGATGATTTCATGGATGTATTCCCTGCTCAACTGCCGGAAGGTTTACCTCCAGAATGGGCAATAGACCATCGCATCGATTTAGTACTTGGAGCTCAACCTATTAGTGTTCCACCTTATAGGATGAGCCAACTTGAGGAGGATGAGTTAGCTTCACAGCTACAGGATTATCTGAATATGGGCTCTTTTCACCCAAGTAAATCACCTTGGGGAGCAACTGTCCTCTTAAGAAAGAAGAAAGAAACTTCGAATGTGTATAGATTATAAACGATTGAATAAAGTGACAATTAAGAATTGATACCCTCTTCCTCGTTCTGATGATTTGATAGACCGTTTGGCCGAGGCAAAGCATTTCACTAAGATTGATTTGCGTACGGGTTATCATCAAATCCGTATCTATGCTAAACACATAGATAGAACCGCATTCCAAATTAGGTGTGGCCACTACGAGTTTCTTGTATTACCTTTTGGTTTGACCAATGCTCCTACCACCTTCCAGCAAATGATGAACGATTTGTTCCAAAATTTTCTGGGCAAATTCGTTGTCATGTTCTTAGATGACATTTGGTATATAGCCGAATGCTAGAGGATCACATTGGACACCTCCGGATTGTCTTAGTTATTCTAAGACAGAATAAGCTTTATGCCAAGATGAGTAAATGTGACTTCTTTATGAAAGATATCATTTAATTCGGACACAAGATTTCTTCTAAAGGTATTAGCATTGATCTCGATCATATCCAGAAGGTTTTAGAATGGCCTATCCCTCAGACTGTGAAACAACTTCGTTCTTTCCTAGGATTCATGGTATTTCTACGGAAGTCTCTGCATGATTATTCACACATCACGGCACCCCTGACAAACATATTGAAAGGTCATGGATGCACGTCTATTCCGCCGATCTCTTGGAATGATGCATTGAACAAGGCTTTTGAAACCCTGAAGTTAACTATTAAGCAAGCACCCGTTCTTGCATTACCTGATCCTACCCGGCCTTATGTTTTAGAGGCCGATGCGAGTGATTTTGCGATTGGGGCAGCTTCATTCTAAGAGGGTAGACTTGTAGCTTTTGAGAGTAAGAAGCTATATGACACCCAATATCGTTGGCCCACACTAGAAAAAGAACTCTATGCGGTTGTGTATGCTCTAAAGGTTTGGAGACACTACTTGTATGGTTTGAAGTTTCTTGTATTGACCAATCATCAGTCAATCATGTGTGTCATGGGTCTGAATTGCGAGGACGGAAGGCTAGATGGGCAGAATCAATAAGATTTTGATTTTGAAATATGTTATCGAAAGGGTTCACTGAATAGTGTGCGGATGCCTTAAGTCGAGTCAAGTTTGTAAATGCTATGTCATTTACGGAAATATCCTTAGACCATCCTTGAGAGGGCTTTGCGCAATTGATAGTCATTTCAGTTCTTATTGGTAGAGAGTCCAAGATGGGAGCTCCATGGTTGACCAAGACTCAGGGATTGTGCCACCTATGGTACAGGCGGCGAGAGGTCAATGGATGATTAGGAATGGCTTGCTGTTCCGAAATGGAAAGATATGTGTGCCAGATGTTTTGGATCTTCGATCCAAGATTCTCTAGGAGTGTCATGATGCTCCTAGTGTTGGACATCCAAGTATACTATGGACTCTATCTCTTGTGAAGCATACTTTTTATTGGCCTAAGATACGTGCATTTACTAAAAACTATGTGGTAGGTTACCGGGTTTGTCAGGTTACTAAGGCAGAATGCCTTAGAAGCGCAGGTTTATTACAGCCATTGCAAATCCCGAGTAATAAATGGGAAAGTATTTCCATGGATTTTATTACCGGTTTGCCAAGAACGTGCAAGGGTCATGACTCCATTTGGGTCATAGTGGACTGTCTGACAAAAATGGCTAGATTCTTACCTACTAGAATAACTATTTCAGCTGTTCAACTGGTTCACGAGTTTGTGGACCACTTGTTTAAGCTGTATGATTTGCCCTCTGACATAGTCAGTGATAGGGACTCGAAGTTTACAAGTAACTTTTGGACACTTGTTTTTGAGAAGTTGGAAACTACTCTAAGTATGAGTTCCTCATATCATGCACAATCTGATGGCAGTACAGAGAAGGTCAACCAATTGGTTGAAGATATGCTTTGGGCAGATGTTTCTAAGAGACAATCTTCATGGAAAGATTATCTACCTATGATAGAATTTGCTTATAACAATGCAAAGCATTTGAGTACAGGGTACAGTCCTTTTATCCTTATGTACGGATTTCAACCTAAGTCACCAGTTATGGTTGGGTTAAAGGGAATCCAAAATGATGTTGTAAAGACATTCTTGCAAGACATGCAAGAAATGTTGCAGTTTGCCAAGGAGTCTATTAGAAGTGCCCAAGATCAGAACAGGTTTTATGCTAATAGACATCATTCACCTAGAAAGTTCTCTGAAGGAACGATGGTATATTTGTGAATTCCCAAGAAATCCAAGAGCCTAAGTATTGGTTTGGTTCCGAAGTTATCCCCCAGATACTATAGTCCATTCAAGGTTATTAAAAGAATTGGACCAATTGCATATAGACTAGAATTGCCTTCTGATGTTAGAGTACATCCACTATTTCATGTCAGTAGACTGAAAGAGTTACCTGGTGCGGATGATCAACTTGTGTTCCCTCAAGAGATAATAGAAGTTACGGATTTGACTTTTATTCCACACAAACCTAAGTGTATTCTTGAATTTCGTGAAAGAAGGATTCGTAATAGAACTATCACAGAATGCAAGATCAAGTGGAAGGATCGTGTTGAGGAGGATTCAACATGGGAGACCTTACAGAATCTCTAGAAGACATTCTTGGATTTTTTAGTGAGCTCAGGTGTGAGTTCTTAGAGGGGAAGTATGTCATGTGCACGGATTGGCATCTGATGTGTAATGGGTACACAAGACTAGCTCAAGTAGCCTGCGGAGGCATAGAGTTAGGTAGGCTTGATTCTAGGGTTGAGTGGCAAGGGTACAAACGAATTAGGGGTCTTTGCTATTTTTGGCGCTTGGGACCCGAGTATATATAAGGGGCCCAGAGGTTCAGTTCTCAGAGAGTCGATGGGATCAAGTCTCGTTCCTAGGTGCTAGTTCGGATCCTGGATTGATGAGTCGCGGACGCGCGCCTGCATCATAGCATAGCCCAAGGCCCCCAGCAGCAGATCCCAGGCTGGTTAGGATCTAGTTGGGAGTTCATGCTAGTAGCTCAGCTTGTAGCTCGGAGGGGACATCTCCTGATTCTGGATCACATCCAATAGATGTCATGGTTGGGTGGTGAGCAACCTGCTCAGATTCCTCACATTTGGTGTGTTCTTGTTTTTGCTTGCAGATTAGAGGTTTCAGGAGTGCTAGGGTTGTGTCAGTGAGGTTTATCGAGGTTGACCTATTTGGCATTCGAATGGAGGGCCAAACAAATTAGGAGAATGGACAAGATGGTAAGCCTTGACAGACTGATGGAGACACTTGCGTGCAGTGTAGTTGCTAATCTCGCCTCATCTGATAGGTTCAAGAGGAGCCTGGAGTTGCTTTCCCTTCATTCTCTTAATGGAGGATGAATTTGGAGTGGGACTAGTGCTTGATTGAGCTACAAAAGGTTCCATGGCAATGGGAGGAGTTTGAGCCATCAAGTATGACATCGCATTGGACATCCAATATTCGATTTTGGGAATCCCAAGCTTATTGGCCACATCTTGAATCCAAGCTAGGGAGGGGTTTGCGATGATGCAAGAAGCGGACTAATCAAGGCTGAGTCTACGAACGAGCTGTTCTAGGCTCTTGAGCATGGCTGGAGTCTAGCCAAAAGATCTTGGAAGGCTATGGGTTAAGCAGGCAATCCGTATGGCAGGATCTAGAGATTGGAGGCGGTTGGCTTTGGATAGGTAGAGAAAGGTTGAGCAAAGCAAGCTAAAACAATGAAAACGCATGGTGAGAGAAGGGCCTTGGCGAGTATGCTGCAAGCATCGAGGTGACCCATGGTAGACACATGAGCTAATACAATATTTCCCATGCTGAGATCACTTCTCTAGTCATGCTAAGATCATGGTTGTTATATCTCACACCGCCATCATGGTTGTTATATTACATGCTGAGATCACATGAACTAATACAATATTGCCCATGCCCATACTTAGGTTTGGAGTTTTTTATTGTATGTCTTGCCTGATGTGTAGGTGTCACCGAGGAGACTTTGAATGTATTTGGTGTCAGGCTTGTGGCCAATCGACAATCATCTGCACTACTCTATGATCAACAAATCAAGGAAGCTTATAAAAAATTGGCTGTCAAGTAAGAGATTATTATTAGTAAATATGATTGTTAGGACGATTCATTAGTAAATCTAGTAGTACAACTATTTAGATAGAGAAGAATATTATGTCACTCGAGTATATTACAACCAATGGACCTATATATATAACACCCGCTGTGTGGATAAAAAGGAAAAATATTTTTCACTTGTTGCATGTTGCTGGGTGAGTGCATAGCTATGTACATAGCTAGTTGGTTGTGGAAATGAGCTGTGGGTAGCCTCATGATGGACTCCACACTGATGACATATTGTCTTGAGATGGAAGACGCTTCTACATGGACTTCTGGGAGATGATGAAAAGCAATGTGGGCGCATCAGGCACTTGAGCTTCATGAACTCGCGGTTATATGTGGCAATCAAATAATAAAAATTTGCTTGAAGGATATGTGCAAAGGTGGAGTGCCTAAGGTTGGATAAGGTGCACTAATTGCCTTAGTGTAAAGTTTGAAGGGAAGGGGGAGAGTGGTGAAAAAGCAAAAGGTGACGTGGCCATAATCAAAAAAGCATGCATGCAGGTGGCTACGTGATGAGGAAGAGAAAGCTTCTCGACGACGAGCTGGCAGGGAGTCACGTACGCGGAGAAGACAGCTAGCAGGAGAATTCCAGAGGGGATCGATCGCTCTATGGAGGGAGCTGCTGGAGTCTAGAAGGGTGGATTATGCCTCAGAGGTTGGGGGTCTCTACGATGGAAGCAGGAGGAGGACTTTTGTCGATGGGGGCCGTGGCTCTTGCGGAGAGAATCTCAAACGACGAGAGGTCATGAGCTCCGTGTGTTCTGTGTGTAGAAGAGCAGCATCAATGGCTCGTCGATCCTACGGGAAGAGTAGTTGATAGCGCAGGCTGGGAGCTTTTGGAATCGAAGGAGCTTGACGACTACACAGGTCTAGAGATTCGTGGAGGCTTCTGGTCGATGGGCGAGGAGGTGCGTGAGTGAACATGAAGCGGGGAGGCCAAGAATATACGAGGAGAACGGGAGGCCTTTGGGTGAGGATTGCGACAGAGGGGGATCCCTCAGAGGACGCAAAAGGACCAGGTAGAGGGGAAGAAGGGGATGGAATGGAAGCTCGGTGGGAGACGTTGGTGTGGGAGAAGGAGTACATGAGGAACGCAATACGCTGAGAGAGCGCAGGAAGGATGGCCGAGAGCTGGAACATGGCCAGGTGAAGGATTGTGCTGCATAAGCGGGGGGTAGGTCCCAAGAGCGAAGGTTCTGCTGGGGAGGCTGAGTGCTACCGGATGTAGCTTAGGCGTGGCTACTGTGTGGAGGTGATGGGAGAAGCAGCTTGGAGAGAAGGTGGACTACGCGTCACTACTGCAGGGGAGATTCGTCAAGGAGCCTTGCTTTCATGTCTTTGAGCAGTTCGGGATGGGCTAGTTAGTCATCAAGTGAGCACACAACTGCTTCAAAGCTGAGGGCAGAGAGGCTTTTGGTTAAGCGAGTGCTTTATGAAGAGTAACAGAAGTGTAGGGTGTTGACAATGGTCACGTATATGAAGGGTTGTTGCTCTTGTTGGGAGGTGCAGAAACTTGGCCCTAGGTGTCACTACTATATAAGGTGGATAAAGAGTGAGCACGAGAATAGCTATCAGGTAGCTATTATAGATTGAAGGCAGAGATGAGCAAGAGATGGCAGGCTGCATCATTTCGAGTGCTTGTGATGATCTATGGGAAAGATGAAACAAGATTTCTAACTGAGGCCACTTTGTGGGTGGTTGCCCGATGAATTGTGGGTTGGATGCATTTGAAGCTGAATGCTTTCAGAGTTATTGAAGGAAGGAGTCCGCTTGTGATGGGCTGTGTGGTCCACTGCACTTTTGTTTGAGGTTGTCTGGCTCTGGAGAAAATGTATCCAAGAGTGAGTTGTCTCAGGAGATCTATAGAGAGGAAAATGTTGATTGAATGCCTTTTGCCTTGTGATTGTGTTGTTCGGGTGTTTTGAACGTGGATGAGTGTGGCTGTGAAGGTGGGTTAGGCTCTACTATTTTTGTCCATCCACGTTTTGGTGCCTCCACGGAGGAAGTTCACTTCAGTTTACAAGATTGGAGGAGCAGGTGTTCTGAGACGTGTTGCAAGCAATGGGGAGAAATCCACACATGAGAGTGATACAGTGTGAGTGGTGTGGAAAATGTGGTCACAGGAAGGACAGATGTATTGAAGTCCAGCTACGTGTGATCCGACTCCGAGCTAGAGTGCAGAGAGCTTTGAAAGTGCTTGCCCGTAGGAAAAAGAATGCTCTTCGGATGCAGAGTGAGCTTCTTCAGTAGTGTATTTGTTTTGTTGCCTTCCAGTTTTGTTGTGGTTGAGAAAACCAGGGTGTGTGACAGTTGAAAGATTGTGAGGATGGCAGAGGACTTTCCAGAGTTTTGGGGGATGCCATATGAGAATGCAGTGAGATTCTTGGAAAAGATGGAATTTACAGCACTTATGAAGGATAGGGCAACCCCTCAGATTTTGTTTCAGATCATGAATTATTGTTTGCAGGGAGATGCAAAGGCATGGTTGCAGACTCAAGTGGCTGCCTTCAGGACTGCTCATCCTCAGCAGCAAAATCCGGAGTATACAGTGGTGAGAGCAGCTTTTCTTGCACGGTTTGCACAAAGCAGGAGCCCTAATGAAGTATGGAAGGAGTTGTGCAAAATTCAGCAAAAGGATAGCCAGGATGTGGATCAGTATCTGATAGAGTTTGGTAGACTGTGGAGTCTATGGTGTGAGGCTTTAATTCCTGAAGTACCCCCGCAAATGATAAAGAGAGACCGGTTTGTGGCTGGTCTGGAGCCTTCACTCCGTCTGAAGGTGGAGATGAAGAATATTGATAGTTTTGAGGATGCAGTCAGAGTGGCTAGAGAGAAAGAATGGAAGGTCAAGAGACTGAGGCAGCTTGGTATGCAAGAGGAGCCTAAAACCCTGGTCAGTAGGCCAGAAATGATTAAGGCATATGCAGAGAGAGAGCCGGTGTCTATTCCTATGCAGGATGATTCCCTGAAAAAGGAATTGCATGAAGCTGTGGAGCTGATGAAAACATTCAGCCTAAATTGGGTAGAGATTGCAGGAAGAAGCAGAGGTCAAAATAACAGCAGAGAGGCTATGGATGGAGAAGAAGGAAGTTCAGCTGATGCAAGGAGAGTACCAGATTATGTGATGAGTTGTAGGCTGGAATTGGAAGAGGAACTTGAGGAGACAGTCACAGATGAAGAGATAGATTTTTTGAGTGAGACAGAGGAAGAAAGTCAGTTGTCTTCACTGTTGAAGAAGCCGGATGTCGATGATGTAAGGGAGCTGGATATCATTACACTTATGAGTGGAGGCTTGTCAGTTGCTATGGAAGAGGGTGTTGCTCAACCAATTCTGTGTGAGGTGGTAGAAGAGATCCCGAGAGAAGGGGTTGCTACCATAGATGGCGGAGAGGTTGAGAGCCCATTAAAGGCAGCTAAGGATAAGTCTGTGTGTGTAGATGATGATCATGCTCCAGTGTTGTGTGGTGATGATGTGCATATGATGGCTGAATGCAATCAGTTTGTGGTTGACACTGTGATTGTGCATGCCGAAGGGGTTGAGATTTCAGGTTCAACAAGTGAGGAAGAAAGAGGTGAAATTAGTGGTGAAGATGAGAGCTCAATCATGTGTGACAGTGATGAAGCTGATGTGGCTATTACTGATAAAGTAAAAGACCTACAGACAGCAAGTGTTGATTGTGTGCATGCAAATTGTGATGAGTATGATGAGGTTAAGATTCAGTGTTTACAAGATGATGGTGATTCAGAGGATGAGTTGAATTGTGTTCTTGATGATGCACTGAATGATATGTTAGCATTGATCTCTTCAAAAGAGAATGAAAACACCAGTATGCATGTTGAGCTAGATGGCAGTGATAGTGTGATTGATGATCAGCTGGATGCTTTGCTTGATGATACCCTTGTGGATTTTGCATGTGTGGTTGCTGATGATAAGATGTGTGTTTCTTATCATGCCCAAGAGAATGAGTCAGATGTTAGTGAGGACAGAATGCCTGTAAGATTTGTGTGTGAGGTTGTAACCTCAAAAGATGTAGCTCATGTGAAGATGAGCAAGACTCATGATATAAGTGTGACGGCTGATAGCCAGTGGAGTTGTGTAATATCTTGGCAGGATAAGATATGGGATCCTGGAGGCTTAGTGAGGAAGTGGATATATGGAAGGAGCTGGTGGCTACATCAAATTGGTGTGTTGTTGATGCCTTTTGATCCAGGAGGATGGTGGATTATGCATATCTGGCGGTGGAGGGTTCAAAGTTATCCTTTTGATCCGGGAGGAGAAAAGCAGAGGCATAGAGCACAAGCTTGCTTTGTTTTTGATCCAGGTGGTTTGCTGATGTTCTTCTTTAGCTGCTGGACATGAATGTCACAGCAGAAGAGTAGGGGTTGCTAGAGATGTGTGGATAAAAAGGAAAAATATTTTTCACTTGTTGCATGTTGCTGGGTGAGTGCATAGCTATGTACATAGCTAGTTGGTTGTGGAAATGAGCTGTGGGTAGCCTCATGATGGACTCCACACTGATGACATATTGTCTTGAGATGGAAGACGCTTCTACATGGACTTCTGGGAGATGATGAAAAGCAATGTGGGCGCATCAGGCACTTGAGCTTCATGAACTCGCGGTTATATGTGGCAATCAAATAATAAAAATTTGCTTGAAGGATATGTGCAAAGGTGGAGTGCCTAAGGTTGGATAAGGTGCACTAATTGCCTTAGTGTAAAGTTTGAAGGGAAGGGGGAGAGTGGTGAAAAAGCAAAAGGTGACGTGGCCATAATCAAAAAAGCATGCATGCAGGTGGCTACGTGATGAGGAAGAGAAAGCTTCTCGACGACGAGCTGGCAGGGAGTCACGTACGCGGAGAAGACAGCTAGCAGGAGAATTCCAGAGGGGATCGATCGCTCTATGGAGGGAGCTGCTGGAGTCTAGAAGGGTGGATTATGCCTCAGAGGTTGGGGGTCTCTACGATGGAAGCAGGAGGAGGACTTTTGTCGATGGGGGCCGTGGCTCTTGCGGAGAGAATCTCAAACGACGAGAGGTCATGAGCTCCGTGTGTTCTGTGTGTAGAAGAGCAGCATCAATGGCTCGTCGATCCTACGGGAAGAGTAGTTGATAGCGCAGGCTGGGAGCTTTTGGAATCGAAGGAGCTTGACGACTACACAGGTCTAGAGATTCGTGGAGGCTTCTGGTCGATGGGCGAGGAGGTGCGTGAGTGAACATGAAGCGGGGAGGCCAAGAATATACGAGGAGAACGGGAGGCCTTTGGGTGAGGATTGCGACAGAGGGGGATCCCTCAGAGGACGCAAAAGGACCAGGTAGAGGGGAAGAAGGGGATGGAATGGAAGCTCGGTGGGAGACGTTGGTGTGGGAGAAGGAGTACATGAGGAACGCAATACGCTGAGAGAGCGCAGGAAGGATGGCCGAGAGCTGGAACATGGCCAGGTGAAGGATTGTGCTGCATAAGCGGGGGGTAGGTCCCAAGAGCGAAGGTTCTGCTGGGGAGGCTGAGTGCTACCGGATGTAGCTTAGGCGTGGCTACTGTGTGGAGGTGATGGGAGAAGCAGCTTGGAGAGAAGGTGGACTACGCGTCACTACTGCAGGGGAGATTCGTCAAGGAGCCTTGCTTTCATGTCTTTGAGCAGTTCGGGATGGGCTAGTTAGTCGTCAAGTGAGCACACAACTGCTTCAAAGCTGAGGGCAGAGAGGCTTTTGGTTAAGCGAGTGCTTTATGAAGAGTAACAGAAGTGTAGGGTGTTGACAATGGTCACGTATATGAAGGGTTGTTGCTCTTGTTGGGAGGTGCAGAAACTTGGCCCTAGGTGTCACTACTATATAAGGTGGATAAAGAGTGAGCACGAGAATAGCTATCAGGTAGCTATTATAGATTGAAGGCAGAGATGAGCAAGAGATGGCAGGCTGCATCATTTCGAGTGCTTGTGATGATCTATGGGAAAGATGAAACAAGATTTCTAACTGAGGCCACTTTGTGGGTGGTTGCCCGATGAATTGTGGGTTGGATGCATTTGAAGCTGAATGCTTTCAGAGTTATTGAAGGAAGGAGTCCGCTTGTGATGGGCTGTGTGGTCCACTGCACTTTTGTTTGAGGTTGTCTGGCTCTGGAGAAAATGTATCCAAGAGTGAGTTGTCTCAGGAGATCTATAGAGAGGAAAATGTTGATTGAATGCCTTTTGCCTTGTGATTGTGTTGTTCGGGTGTTTTGAACGTGGATGAGTGTGGCTGTGAAGGTGGGTTAGGCTCTACTATTTTTGTCCATCCACCGCTCAATTTATAGTTCTTTCCATGCTTCCTATTTTCATTTGGGCTTTGCTGTCCAAAACTCTCCGGAATTTTTTCTCACAATTACTATTTACTATGCCTTTTTATCGGATATATTTGCATCTTTTGCAGCTTTGATGTTCAATTGTGTTAGAGGAACGAGATTTAATTGTGTTCTCATTCGATGAGCTGAAGCACATCCAATATTTATGTGCGGTAGTGCATGAATCACTAAGGCTATATCCACTGCTACCACACGAAATGGACCTTGTGAAGGAAGGGCACATACTAATTATGTGTTTAGAAGCTTGCAACCACCAAGCACCGCGATTGGATAGAGCAATATGCCTACCAAAACTGGAACTCGTGGGACCTAGAAAATTAGGTAATAGCGATGAGTAGCTGCGATCGTTTATGTTTTCCGGTATGTTCATTGCAATTTTATCGAGGGAATTGACCAAAGATCTTGCATCTATCATTCTTTGCTTCACTCTAGCAAATTGACGTGGTCCATTCATTGTCCAAGCAAAGTATGATTATGGGATCTCTTTTATTGAAGACTTACCAAGCTTCCACATCATCATCCTTGACATTGTTCCAATTGCAATGTAAGCAAAAGCTTTTGGCTATGGTTGATAACATCTACTATCATCTGGAGCGTATGCTCCTTGAGCTTGATCACTTATAACAAAGTGGCCTTTTCTCCACCTCCAAGATCAAATAAATCACCAAAAGACGATGAGACTTTGAATTTCTCCTAGCACGGCACTCGGTGATTTTCTTGGCATACGACCATGATTATGACTATTGACATTCACGTAATATGCCAATATCTTATCCATTCATGAGATTTATTTTCGGCACTAAGATTCTCAATGATCGGGGAAGGGATTGTTCCCTCAAATTATAACTATTTGGGGAAGGATCTCGGTGATTATAATAATTATATTATATATTATCATATAAATATTTTTAATTGCTCTTTCAGTCAAAATTCCTTGTTTTCAATATGATTCTTACAATGATCCTATCTTTGGATGCATGTTCTCAATGAGAGGGAGCAAATAATCCAAGTGGGATGCAACATCAAAGGATGATGACACCTTTATACATATGGTTGTGGTCCATGTGATAATATTGTATAGATTGCCAATGAGGATCACTTATGAGCTCTTGTGAGCATCACCTTATTATTGGGCTTCAAATTCCAAAAGGCTCAAATGATCTTTGGACATCACCGAGTCATTAATAAAGCACCACCCCTGACATTTGCAAGGAGGGTTGGGTCCTATGTTGTGTCTCATGTCCATATTTTTACTCATTTATTTTTTTCCTTTAAAAATTTGATAAAATGGTAGCATTAAAGTTTGATTTTGATCTAGTAGTTATGTGCTTGATGAAAAAAAGGCTGCCTACCCCAAATTTAGTTGTACTATCGAGATGAGTAAAAGATTTACCAATGAAATGTCATATTACCATCCATAGTTGGCTCAGTATTGGTTGTAAGGGGTGTAATATCGGTAGTAATGAGATTCATCAATGGATATGCCATATTGACATCCATAGTCGGTTATCCATAGTAATGAACCAATTGTAGGTTCTCTCAGCAAGGTCATGCATTCGTGTGATTTCATTTAAGAACGTAATTTTAAAAATGACATCCATGCACATTAATCATAGGCAAATGGGTGGTGATTTCGTGAATGTTGATTCTTGCACTTGAAACATCTACTATACCCGTAAATAGCTAAGTTGGTTGTTTACAAATTGTACTTTATTGTGTTTCATATCTCAAATAATGGCTCACCATTATCTTGTGCACATGCTCAAATGACAAGCACTATTACTTGCACACCTTCCATCATAGCTCAAAGCATTTAATCCATCGGAGTAAATATACTTCACCTATAGGTTCATGCCAAACACATTGCTCAAGCTACTTGCTTTGCTTGTGATTAATTATGAATCAAATACAATTATGTGAGGTTGTTTGCTAGCAAAAATTAATCACAATTTCACTTCTTTGAAAATAATATTATTGATAATAAGTATATTCCTCTAGAAGGAACACATAGTTTAATTATCTAGACCCCTAATCTAATGGCTTCCTCTGTTTCAAAAAATCATAGCTACTAATGCACTCAACATTTTGCAGTCAAACAAATTGGGACATGCTCTTAATTTTACAAAGAAAATTCCTATGTCCAAAATTGATTCATTTCATCATATCGTTGTTACACACAGCTTCAACATACTTGAAAAGCTCGCAACAGTGAGGTAATATATACAACTATTTGCATTACAAAAGCTCACCAAGCGAGGCATTGAGAACACAAGCATACGCTCTAAAGGGCAATAGTTTCAGTCGATATGGATCCCATTTCTCCCTGGCGTGATGAGGGGTATGTAATCTGGAAGGTGAGGTGGGAGACGTCCAATGGTGTTGCTTGTTGACTCGCTGCCAGAAATACTTTCGACTGGCTCCTTGGCAGGTCTTCTCGACGAGACGTTCTCACTGGCAAGCATTCTCACTTGCCGAGCTGTATGCACACCGCCAGGCAGGAGACGCAATTGGAGTAATCTGAAAGAACCTTTCAGTAGTTGGCTTTAGCAAGCCTTTTACATGACGATGAGCACGGTTCTGGAGAGGTAGACTCAATGCAAAAAAAGGTTGACGATACATCACTTGCAGTGAGAGAAAATGGTGCAACCATAGCCTTTTAAAGGGATTGAGCTCGAATAGCATCCATTCTGCGACCCTCATACGGGATTGCCCATGACGCAGATGGATAATATTGTCCACTCTCCAGCATCTTAAGCACACATCTGTTAAAAGGAACACCAAACCTGCATCCTAATTATATTTCGAGAACATAAAACACCGATCGAACAAATTCGTACTGGTAAGAAAAACCCTATTCTTCATTTCATCAGCTCCACATCTAACGTAAAGCTCTACGCTAGACTGCAAATCCTCCTTCGTTACATTCTTCGACATAGTTTTGAAGTGCAGGAATCCTACATCTTTCATGCAGTAGCCGATCATACCGTGAAATGTATTTTTAGTTTCAGTGCCCTACACATTATGACACCACCAGTTGGTCGTTCCTTGTCCCATCCTATATACCTCTGGATTATTTTGTTTACGGATTGCAAGCTCTTCGCCATGATACGACACACCATTTGCAAGTGGAGATGGTATAAAGCTCCACCTCTCTCTACAGAATAGAGACCAGCGATAAAAGCACTCTCCAAGAGATTCTTCACACACGAAAGAAGAAGTTCCATATCTACATTACCGCCTCCTACGTCGATTGTTACGCTCACCTCCAAGATTCTCGGCTCTCTTGTCTTCTTGCGACCAGATCCGGGTGGTCTCCCCCTACCTCGGCCGCACACCTTCAACCTGCAAATCAAACAAATATGTCATCCCACACCCAAACCCAATCCATAGCAAACAAACTGAATGAGTCAGACCTCCGATTGTCTACTTCGCTCCCCTATATTTGCTCAGACTCCCACAAGGTTCCAACCCGAGGCTCCCATCGCCCGCATCATCTCCATCACTATCCCCTGACCCATGCACATGATGTGCCAATGTTTTGGTCTCATCGCAGACTGCCGCCATCTTCCCATCTCCCTGAACTACTCCCACGTCGCTCCAAACGTGGGCGCATCATCATCATCTAATAATTCCTCCCGCTTAAAACCCCCATATCTCTGCTCCTACCACCCTACATGTGTCAGCCATGCTACTCAACCACCCCACACATGTCACCCATGTGGAGAGCGTGTTTAATCTACCACATAATCCACACACTCTAGAAAAATCTCAACCCTTCATTAATTTGCCACTAAGCTTACGTCAATTCATCAATAACTCTCCCACTCCTCTACTAATTGCCTACTTTTCAAAATCGTGGTGACCTATTTAGGTGAGGGACAAGGAATCATATCGACAATTTGGTGGAAAGAAAAACTTAAATCTTGAAACTTCTCAACTCCCCTTTAAGCACCAGAAGGAAAAGGGAATGTATGGGTTTTCCCAAAACATGAGTGTCTTTGCAAGGGTGGAAAGGTTTTGAAAGGGTAACACTCTTTGCTGATGCTTGAGAGGTCAATGTTTTATGGCAATAGCAAAAAGAAAAAGGTGCCAACAAAGAGCTCCCATACCTCATAACTTTTTATGGAGAATCGTGACTCAAAAATCGCAATTCACATTTTATTGTGTGGCATCCTTTAGCATCTAGAAAGGGGATGACTGCATGTTAACCATGCAAGAGGTATGCTTCTTTTCTACCATTGATCACTATGGGAGTTGAGGCGCATATAAACTTGATTCAATGAAGTGATCTTTTGTGTGTCTTCTTTGATTCTCTTTAGATCATGATTCTGTGTTGATAATTAAAGCAATTCTTTATAGTGTATGTGAAGAGTGGATCTCACTCTCAAATCCAACATTGGTAACACAAATTGGCATAACAATCTTTTGCCACTTGTTATTTCTTTCAATGATATACCTTACCTTGAAAACAAAATTATTTGGATCCAAGATAAAGAATTTATAATATTGGATAAAGAAATACATGAATTTTGAAGTGCACTAGTAGTCATTGGTAGTGCTATAGGCATATTATGAAGCCTAGTAATGTGGAGATGAAATTTGAGAAATAGAGAGGAAAATTCGTGTGAGGTTATTCGAGAAATATTTTTACAATGAGAAGAAAGCAGGATGCAATCCCATGTCCTTATATAGCTACCTTGTTGGGGTTGGAGTTCTTAAGTTTATAAATTATGACCATCCCAAGTCTTATGGATGACTCACCATCTTTTTATGAAGCAAGAACTTTAAGGTGCTCCCCTCTCTTCCCTATGAAAGCCTTTTGGATTCCAAAAGCTATGCAAGTGACGCATGATATGAATAAGATCTCTTAGAGATGATCTAGAAGGTCCACATGCATACCAACATGGGGGGTGAATGAACTTCTCAAACACAACATAGTCTAATACATCTATAAAGAGAGAAGAGCATGGATGAGAGCATGAATGCTAGATAATTATACCTTGTGGTGATGGGATTTTCCCCCCACCAAAATGTGTAGATGTTTGATTATCGTAAGAAATAATTATACAATTGATTAAGTTTTCTTAAACCTTCCATTAAGCTAAATATGGTGACAATTTCAAAGTTACACATTTCCTAGTATGCACACATGACTTGCCTTTATTTTGCTAGGGCTTACATTATAAATAATATGACATGGATTAAGAAATGCAATCAAACATTGCTCAACCTATTCACATTAGTATCCCTTATTGCATTCATAGAGGTGAGCACTTGCATTTGTCTTTAAGGCATGCCCAAAATCAACGAGTCAGTGAAAGGAAGTGTCCAATTAACATTCATATAACTCCCACAACTACAATGATTAATATTGATTTAAAGGTTCATCAATACCTTTTGTTGGCACTTCGTATCCTCCAACCACAACTTTTGTCAAAGTGGTTATGTTGGTGAGGAGAATGGATGACCACCTTAAGTTTAAAATGATCCTTGTGACTTTCATAGTTTTTTACAATATACAAAGGCTTGGAATTTTCTTAGGCACACAAATAAGAACATGATTCTCGTTTTACAATAAATGGATGTGCTCATTCATAGCTTTGGTATCTGGGAAAAACATTGCCCAAGAAATGAGATCTTTATCATAGTACGTTTTGGTTCAAGTTTTCATAATAAGCTCCTCAAGTTAGCTTCCTTTGGAACTTTATACCAGCATGATAACTTTTTTTTTTCAATCATCTACACACTTTGAATACTAAAAAATTCATTTGAAGAGAAACTCGTGTTAAAGCATGAGTACCTCAAGATATATGGAGTGCTTAAACTAATCTACGGTGGATGAATCCTAAGCACACATATGATGAAGCGCTAGACTAAATAAGCATCGAATCAAGTTCAATTAGGTTACGAGATTGAGACTTGCACTCATATATTGAGAGCTTGCATATGTTATTACATGAAATAGATCTCCCTTTTATAGGAGTGGAATACAAATGCTAGAGAGAAAGAGAGAGAGAGAGAGAGAGAGAGAGAGAGAGAGAGAGAGAGGGAGGGAGGGAGGGAGGGAGGCAGGGAGGGAGGCAAGGAGGGAGAGTGAATGGCCCAAAATAGTTGTAGATCCCCCAATGCCAAATAACCCAATGCTAGCATTGGAGGGTCTAGAACCGGGTTGCCTATTCAACTCTATTGTTGTTTCTACTCTATATTCTAAGTGACTTGGTATTCTCCCCTCATCACTCCTATGCTAGCTAACCCGACCTCTGAGTGTATATATGTTGGCATCTATTTTGCACCCAAGAACATCTAGCTTGGGATTGCAAGAGCAAGCATGTTCACTGAGCACAACACCATCACCTAGTATTTTCTAAGTCAGTTGGGTGAGGGAACTGGAGCGTTAACCTTTTGGCAATCTTGTTGGGGATAGGGTCAATTGAATTCTAAGTTGAAGCTGTCAGGATAGGAGATTTAAAGAATTGAGTTATTAAGCTCAATGTCAAGGAAAAAAGAGAAGAGAGTTCATGTTAACCAATGACCAAGTAAAACCTTTGTTGGAAAGCATGGTCTATTAAGAAAGTTTATTCAAGTGACTTTAAATGAGTGGCATCAACTAGTAGTGTGCTTGAAGATTGGTGTGTGGAATATAGAGAGTACTCAAATTGCTACTTGAATACTTTCTACCTTAATCATGGCTAACACACGCTCAAAAAGACGCATAAGATATGTGGCCAGATGTGAAGAGTCTCTGAGCTAAAGGATTTGGTTACATCCGAGTATATAAGAAGTGCAACACCCTCAAAACCTGAGTTCAATGCCCAAAGGAGGCTAGCAAAAGCAACTATCCAATGGGAGCAACAAGTGCAAGGAGAGAGACTTGGCTACGCTACCCAAGGGGTGCATGGAAGTTGACTATCATGCAGTGCCAGAAGGTTGGAATGATGGTATTGGGACGAGGCGACCCAGAAGATTGGCAGATGAAGGTCCGTCGTGGCAAGTGGAGTTCAAGCACTCACCTACATAGAGTTTGGATATTGAATGGATGGCCATTTCCTTAGTGGAGCATCAAATTAACATGAAGACTAACTCAAAGGACACAAAGAGCATGTTTGACAATACTCGGCTATCATCCCAGAGGGATTGCATCAAGAAAGGTATGAAGGCAGAAGATTGGCTATGACTAATAAACAAAGAACCCAACGTTGGGAAGAAAGGCATGCTTCTGATGGAGAGAGATGCCATTGAATACCCAAGGTGAATGAAGAGCAACTAAGGCAATTTTCTCGAGTTCCTCTCACAACAGATAGAAATACTACTCGGCCAACAAGAATACTCCAGCTGTACCGTTAAGGCTTGAAGATAGTACCAACCGAGTCAAAGAGAGCCTATAACAACCCCAAACTCATGAAGGTGGATATGATAGATGGAAGGCTAGTGACACGTTTCTTTTGAGTGGAAGACCTGCAGGCATACTTGGGTTCCAGAGCAGAAAAGGTTAAGTGCAATTCCAACATCAAAGTAAAGTTTCAAATTTTCAAAGGCATAGATGATTAATTATCCCTATACTCACTCACAAAGTTTTTTGTGTGTCTGCCATATTAATGGTGTAACAATAGATGAAGAGTGTATGAATTATTTTCCATGTACCTTAATAAAAAATTCTTAGAGGTGGTTTAGTTAGTTCCCCGACTTGTACTTCCCTGAATGGTATGCAATGTCCAAAGAATTCTTGCAAAGGTTTGGGCTGAAGATCAATGAGGAAGATAAGAGGAAAAAGCTTAGTAAACTAAGCAATTCAAGGGAAAATCTGTCCAAGACTTTGTGATTAGGATGAGAGCTCTTATCGATTCATCACAATTTTGTATGACAGGGCTTGCCATTTTGCGAGTAAGTTTTTGCGAGTTTTTATTGAATATTTTCTATAGCTCATGGCATGCCATATTTGGCTTCTATTTAAGAAAATGCTAAGAGCTTTTATTTGGGAAGAAGATAAGGAGAAGCGCAGGTGGTTCAGAGGTGAAGGCATCAGTGATGAATGCTGGAGTGGAATCACCTAAGGACCTAAATGTACTGTGGCATATAATTTAAGAAGAACTATGCATTTAGCATTGGGAGAAATTTAAAATACTATTCTATGTACAACTTGTCTTCTTACATGCAGAGGACCCGATACAAATAAGCACATCTCCCACAAAACTAGAAATTACAGATGTTCAAATATTTGACCTATGGATGACCATTGTTACTCTGCTCCATTGGTACAAATTCCTTGGAACAAAACAAAACTTGAACATGTTGCCAAAGGGGTATAAATTCCTTGGGAAAAAAGAGAACTTTTGATACATGCACAATTTGACCTCTTTGACACCAGAAATGAGCTCAAAAGGCCCAAAATCCTTGAAAACAACTGCAAACATGGGTACCTTTAGATGAAACCATTTGGAAAAAAGTTTTTTTGGCACCCTGTCTTCATAGCTCGCCGGCAAGCTATTGTTTCAAGCTATTTATTCTTGGCTCAACCATGAATGCAATGATGCTTGCCTACTGCTTTCTTGCCTTTGTAACTTAATGGCAATCTATTGATCCAAGGTATTTATGATGAGATCTTGTCCTCTAATAGAACTAGCTCCGTGGTTTCCATTGAGTGGTTCCTATGTTTATGAAATATATTACCTGGTTTTATTATCATTTATACTTGCATGGTGATATGCAAGAATTATAACTAGCCACTAGCTATACAATTCACACATAAAAATACTTGAAAAACTCGCAAAAAAATCTACTCGCAAAATGTCAAAACCCTCATATGACAATTCTATGCAAGCATCGTTAATCACAGGTTGTAGCTAGGTAGATTTGTGCAAGCCAGAGATAGTCAATCCGACTAGAACCTATGAGGAATTACTAGACCTAGCTATAGCTTTGGAGAAGAGTGAAGGTTTAAATAATAAGGTAAATAAGAAGGATGTTGATAGTGACAATGAGGAGACTCTAGCAAAGAAAGACAAACTAATATCCTTTCCGTGTTATTCTTAAGGAAAATGTTCCACCCAAATTGGACAATTGGAATGAAGATGATTTTCTCCACAACAAAAGCACTTGATTTTAAATGGTTCAGTCTTATGTTTCCCATTATTCCCTTTTTCCTTCTTCTCGGGACGTGGTGGTTTGCCACTAGGGGGGTCAGGTATCAGTCACCACTTGGTTTGATGACACTTGGTGAATTTTACCACTAAACCAACAATCTGACTCATCATGCCCCGATTTGGCGCAGGTATTACAGTACTTAGGCTTGCATTCCTCTTCCATATGTCCACCTTTGGAACACTTGTTACACCATTTCTTATTATTGCCTAGCTTACCTCGAATAGCCAATTCTGTTAAGGACTTCTTCAGCTCGATGCTAAGCAGTCGTCGCCGAGCTATCTGTCGGATATAGTTGATGCTCAAGTGATCACTCGATTGAGAGGGTTAGTGTCAACCACTGAAGAAACTGATGCTTCAACTAAAGACATCAATTGGAAAGAACAAAAGGAATTGGCGGCCAAGATTACAAGAGAACTGAAGGGAAAGGCTCCAGCAATAGAAATGCTTGCGCAAACTCAATATTATGTCCTCAAAATCTAATGCCAAACAACAAAATCAAGCATTCCATAGGAAACTAGCACAGAGCTAGCATGAGCATGGGAAACATTTAACAATATGCTGCAAGTCAGTTTGATATTTACTGAGTTAATGCAAATAGCTCCCTACTGTCGTGATTTCTTTGCTTAGTAGATCAAGGAGTCATATGAGTTGCCAAAGGAAGTACAACCCTTAGCCATGATACCTATGATTGATACTCTGGTAGTTGATGAAGAGGTTCCAATGATCACTATCAAGGTTAAGAAATAGACTATACCGGGTGTAATAGTGGGATGGGGGTTCAAGAACGAACATCATCTTTGAAGACTTGGCATAGAGGCTAAAGTTCGGGGCATATAAGTCATCACCCTTTCAAGTGCGCATGTAAGACCAACGACCAGTTAGCCCCAAAGGTATCTTGCAGGATGTGGTCATTTCTATAGCATCTATTATACAATTAGTGTCATTATGATGGCTATGGAATAGCCTACCCAATCTTATTGGGAAGACCTTGGCTAAAGAGTGCAAAAGTACTCCATGATTGGGGTACAAAAGAGATGATCATTAAGAAAGATGGTCAAGATGTCTATTTACCGACCAATCCTTAAAAGGTCCCAAGTTGTTATGGACCAAAGAATTTGAAAGTCATAGATCTGTTCCCTCAAGATGTTCAGTCACGGTTGATGGAATTGCATATTCTACCTATAGGTCAGATAGACATTTTCCAAGTGGCTGTAGACATTAAACAGAAAGCATGAGCATATTGCCAAGCAAAAATATATTTTTCAAGTAACTTTACTGAGGATATTGAAGGAGAAAGAGAGATTGTTGAGGTACCATTGACTAGAGCCAACACAAGAATTGAACCTCATAATACAAGATCACCATGCTATGGTAGTGTTAAGTGCCAATTTTATTCCGAGAAACTCGGCATTATAAGAGATTTATTTGTTAGGTACAAGGATGTGTTTACATGGAGTTATACAGATTTAAGGGGAGTTTTGAGTTGTGCCAACACAAGATACCTTTAGTGCCAGATGCTAAACCAAATGGAATGCCCACTGTTTCTGATCATTTTCTATACCCTTTATTGATGGAAATTCGGATCAAGTTGCAAGACCTAAGATGTACTCATTTATGGATGGTTACCACAATGGATATAATCAGATCACAGTGGCTCAAGAAGATCAATACAAGACTGCCTTTAATATAGAATGGGATGCTTATACAACCAAAGTTATGCCTTTTGGATTAAGAAATGCCCGGTCAACCTTCCAGGAGTTTATGGTTGAAACTTTCTAAGGTTACCTTACCAAGTCCATTGTCATTTATCTCAATGATTTTTGTGTCTATTCCTTAGATAGAGATCATCTTGGATACCTTAGAAAGTCTTCTTGAGATGTAGACAAGTGGGTATCTCATTGAATCCAACTAAGAGTGTATCTGTGTTTGAGTCCGGATATTACTCGGCCATGTTATCTCCAAGGATTGCATTAGAACTGAGCGAGGTAAAATTAATCTATACAACATATGCCTGATCCACATAACCTAACCCAATTACGCTCGCTTGTGGGGTTCATCAGCTTCTATCAAAGATTCATCAAAGTCTTTGCCAGGATTGCAGCACCTAATTTGTATGAGCTGAAAAATTAGAACAATGCTAAATTTGATTGGAATGCTGAGTTAACTATAGGTCTCCAAGATTTGAAGAACCAAGCAATGGCTACTCCTATTCCCAGGAAACCAAAGTGGGATGTCATTTTCCATGTACATGTGGGTGCTTTTGGCTATGCTTGAGGCATTATTTTGGCTCAGCCTAATGGTTGGCTAGATTATCTCGTATATTATGCTAGTTTATAAAGAACACCTACCGAGTCATGTTATAGCAATACCAAGCGAGAAGCTTTGGGAATGGTATTTATTCTGCAAAATCTGAAGCATAATTTGCTTGAAAATCATTTTGTGTTCTATGTAGATCTTGCTTTACATTAATAGCAAGACTATCATTCAATGATGAATTGTTTGTTGGAAGCTTCTGCTCAAGAATTCAACTTCAAAATTATTCATAATTTGGGCAAGAGCCTTGTGGGAGTCGATTGTTTATCCAGATTACTAGCACTCGAGGATACACAAGGAGTTAATATGGAATTGCTAGATGCTGAACTATTTGCAAGAGATTATTGTGAGAGTGAATATGCCGAGTTGCTCTAGATAGATTATTATCTAATGGTACATTTCCTAAAACTATGCCTCGGGACAAACGTATGCAACGAGCCTTAAAGGCTTCGAAATAAACCTTGATCAATGGACAACTCTACTGAAAATGTACAGATGGAGTTCTTTGTCAATGGGTTTTGCCACACGAGCGAGCTATCGTGTTGTAAGAAGCTCACTTGGGCCCATCAGGAGGACATTTATGAGGGGATTCAACTGCACAAAGAGTCTTACAAATAGGTTTGTCGTGGCAAACCTTGTTTAAGGATGCTCAAATTAAATGCATGCAATGTGATGTTTTCTCAGTGCACTGGATGACTATTTGCTAATCACTCAAAAACGAGTGGAAAAGAGGGGGAAAAGAGAGGAAGGGCGAGAAATAAGAGGAAAAAGAAGATGGCCTTCTTGGTCAAAGAAGTAAAGGATGAAAAGTCAATTTATACGAGTAGCCTTCTGAACCTTCTGTATGGGTAGCCTTCTTGGTCTCCTATATTAGGCCACCACTTACAACTTTGGGAAGTTTTTGCTTTATTTGACCCTATATATGTGGAGATAACCCATGTAGTGTTCCAAAGTTACCAAATCTTGGATTCTACAAAGTGATATTGAGTGGAGGTGACCAGCTCATTAAAAAAGTCCAAACAAATCAAGAAAGTCTAAATTTTTTAAATAGTGTCTTCCACAATCTATGTAGCTTGTGAATTCTCACCCCACATGTAACCAAAAATAAAAACAAAACCATAAAATTGATGTCATCCAATCAATACAACCAACCATCAAAAGTATATATCTCTCAAGTCATGTAATTCCATGCATCTATAAGCATTTGCAAATATACTTTTTTCAATGCATCGGCATGTGCAATGCTAATGCATTAAGCAATACCACAATGACTCACTCACAAGGTATACATGCCAAAGGCATATCAACCACCATCTCTTGATAAAAACTGTCAACATTTCTTGTCTTTTCCAATTTCTATGAATATGTTCCTAGTTGAATGACTACTTGCTTGTAGACTTTTTCAATGCATCATCATCTGCAACCTCAATGTAGCAAGCAATACCGCAATGACCATTGTCACTAACAAGGTATGAATGCAAGAGGCATAACCAAGCTCTTGATAACAACTCCAAACATTTGTTTTCTTTCTTCAATTGTATGAGTATGTGATTGGTCGAGTGACTGCTTGCTTATAGACTCAGCCTAGATTCACAACAAATTTAAACAATATCTATTCTAATGCATATCATTGGTGGCATTTCTCAATTGATATACAACAATTGATGAAGGAATCATATACCTCAATACAACAATTGATAGAATGAGGAATAAATAGATTGAATTAGTGCACAAAGAGAATAATTAACTTAGATTTAAAGGCCAATTTTGTATAAACTGTTGTCCAAACTAAAAAAAGGCAAATAGTAGACAATTGCACTAATATTTAGCAGACGGCTTAACACAAGATGATAATGGCCAGAATTAGGCATAAATGGACTGAATAACTGCACAAAGAGAAGAAGTCATTCAGATTTGTCATTTGGTATCAACTATTGTCCAAACTTAAAAAAAGCAACCAGCATCCCATGCATTATTCATACCTGGATAGAAACCAATTATTTCATATGTGACTTAAGAACAACATTCATTTATCTCATGGGCTGCTTATCTAGTATATGGGATGGATCCTTTCAAAGGACAAAGGAAACAACGACATGATCAGGACAAAATAAAGGGGAGACATACTTAAAGATGTATAATTCAATGGGTAAATCTTTTAGGAACATAACTATGAAAGTGTATAGCCATTGCCCAATATAGAGGGACAAATAGTAGTCATGCTATAATTTTCAAGGATTGAATGGGCTTAAGTATACTTAAACTTCATATACAGGTTTTTTACTAGCTAGAATTAGAAAAAATATAACCTTATAGATGGGTATAGATGAATTTTGATAATCGATTAAGTACTTGGAAGGATGCATTCAGAGCTTTTATGAGAAAGCTATGTTAGTATTCAAGGGAATTTATCAAATTTAAAATAGTGAATATTAGCCCAAGCAACTTGGAGAAGGCTTTAAATTCATTGTTGGGATAATGTTCACTAGTCCTAATATTTTCCATAGACATAATTCTGAATGTTGGGCATCATCCTCTCTCACACAAGCATGAGTTGTCTCCTTAAACAAGCTGCTTATGTCTCCATCATACCAATGATTCTTCACACTTGATTTTCCATAGGTACACATAGTATGAGAGTCATTTTCAAAGATTTCAAATGATTCAGATTCCACACTAGGATGACTTTCATACATAGGTTGCCATCTTCTACACTAAGCTAGCACATGCTCAAAAGAAAAAAGATGGTCGACAGATTGTGTAGAACTACAAAAAAACATAGAAATATTCTCTGAGTATAGCACAAGCTTCATCCAGTCTTCTCGTAATCTCAAGGTATAGACTTGAATGACTAACATTGATCCACATTAGCATGCTTAATCAATGACTTAGTAAATCTAAATTATAGATAGCTTTATTCTTCTCAGTTGCATATCATCTTCTTCACCACAGCTCCTCAAATAGCACATCCATCTAGTCACGATACTCTTTGCAATTGCATTGCACCTCCTTCTTGCTGAACTTGAGCTTGAAGATTGGGCCTACGAAGGCCGCATGTCTTTCACATGTAGCTTCATAATCAATGGCACAATATGGGTCTCCTCAACATCTTCTACTTGAGCTATTATTCATTTCTTTTTCTTTCACCATCAAGAGGCATGAAAATACATTGGACCTTCAATTTGTCACGTGAAGAGGATTCACTATCATGAGGCATGGAAATAATTTGGGACTTCAATTTCTCAAAAGGCAAGATCCTTCCCCTTCTTAAGACATGTGCCTTTTAAAATAGAGAATTATACTCTTGTCATAGGGACCTCTCAAGATACACTAGTAATGCTAGTACAATTGGCAGTCATTGAACTAAAGGTGTCCACCAACCAACTATTCTCTAGAGAGAGAAGATAGCTACTATATTGTTTTTGATAGCTTGATGTTTCTCGATATCAAATTTCTCTAGATTACCAATGAATTCACATTACTTGAATGGATGATGATTGAGGCAAAAGAGAAATAAAAGGAGGACAAAAACAAGACTAGGTTAAGGGCAAGATGCAATTAATGAAGATTTAAATAGAATGTTATAAAAAATGGTCATTTTATGAATGGATGATGATTGATGCAAACGAGCAAAAAAAAAAAAAGGGACGACAAGAACAAGACTAGGTTAAGGGCATGACGCACACTAATGAAGATTTAAAGAATATTATAATAAAGGGTCATTGTAAAGGAGGAGAAACAAGGTGAGCTTATATAATAAGGAATGGAACATAAAATCTTATTCATATGATCTGGATGAAACCTGTAGTGGTAATTGTATTGAGAATATTCTTTTTAAAAACATGTGCTTATTCCTCACTTATTCACATATATAGTGCTAGTATAACTTGAATTTATTTATTTTCATGTTGCTGAGACAAGCTTTGCTTTAGAATCTTTAATTTCTATAACAGTGTATGTTGAGACACATTAGTTTGTCTATAGCATATGGCCGTACCACATGCTTGTGCACAATTATAGCGATAAATTTGATGTTCAAAGTCTGGGTGGGCCAAAATGCCATTCACAACGATAGCATCAAAACTGCTCAATTAGAATTCAAACCATAGATGTTTCATGGCACCAACAAGTACTAGGAGTGGCTTTGTACACTAACATGGTTGTAAAGAAGAGGTTAAAAAAATTCAATATTTGTACTATTAACTTGACAATTTCACTATTCAAGCTCTTACACTTCTTACACTTTGTTTGTTGCAAATGTTCTTAAAATTTCATGATTAGGGTATTCGGAGATGTTGGATTTCTGCATTATTTACAGCAAAAAAAAGAGGCACCTTAATGAATCCTCTTCATAGAATTGTATAGTATTAAATGTTGTTGGAGCACCAATAATTGTCTTGTGGGGGTCGTAAGCCATTGGCTGGGCACTTTTCGACTCGAAAATGGATGAGACCACGTGCCATTCCTCCACGTGAAGGGTCCCCAAGAGGCTATGGGAATTTAAAAAAATTGTGTTGTGGGAGTTTGGGAGGCACTTGCCGCGGGCGAGGTCACGGGGGCCATCCATATTCCTATTCTGAAAATGGCTTGATCTGACAACGGTTGAGATTTGATCTCAATTGACCAGGGACCATAACATGTCCATGAATCAAATTGAGAAGCCATTGGTGATATGGCTTTGGTTAAGTCAAACCCTTTTATCGTAATTGTCTTGAGGGGGTTGCAATCCAAGCCATTGGCCAGGCACTTTCCGAGCTGAGGAAACAAGCTATTCCTCCACGTAAAGAGTCCCCAGCAGGCGATTAGATTTTAAAAAATTTGTGTTGTGGGAGTTTGGGAGGTACTTGCCACGATCGAGGTCACGAGGGCTACCCATATTCCTATTCTGAAAATGGCTTGATCCGATGCGAGGGCAGCTGAGATTTGATCTTAATCCATCTAGGACCATTACGTGTCCATGAATCAAATTGAGAAGCCATTGGTGATATGGCTCTGGTTAAGTCACACCCTTTTATCATAATCGCTCCACAGTCCTAATCGCTCCTTCAACCGAAACTATTAATTAATTAATTGTGCCTCTCAATCAATCACTTTATTAATCGATTAACCTAAGTATTGCCCACCTCATCACTCTGTCCTCCCTCCGTATTCCTCCCCGAGCATCCCTCCTCTCTCCCTCTGCATCTCTCCCTCCCCCCCTCTCCAACCTCTCCCTCTCTCCTTGCTGCTCCCTCTCCCCTCTCCCTCCCCTTCCTCCCTCTCTTCTTGTTGGTGCTCCCTCTCCTCTCCCCTCTCCCTCCCCTTCCTCCCTTTTCTCTCCCGCTCCCTCTCCTCTCCCCTCTCCCCTCTCCTTCCTCCCTCTACCTCCCTCGCCTCAGCATGCCTTGTGTATTTATAGATCCCTCAGCTTCTGGAGATCTCTGATAATCGTAGACTATTTGGCTTCCGGAGACTTCTAATCAATCGTGCTACCCGACCTTACAATTAATTGACCCCACCTTACGTTAATTCTTGTCACACTCCCACCATATGGACTAATTAACTAATAGCGAGTTTTTTCTCACTTGGGGACCTCTCCTACCAATTTCAATTAGTTTTGGTGAGTGGTGGCTTAATTAACCTATGTTTATCTATGGATTAATTTATTTATGCTTTAATTAAACTATGTTAAATCTCTATGGCTTAATTTATTTATTCATAGACTATGTGCAAGGGGGGCTTCCCCAAACGTTCAATAAAAGATTGAACCCAAAACCTTCCTTCTCAAAGAGTGTGCCCTACCATCAAGCTACAAAGTCGTCTCCTTATAATAGTATTACAAAGGCTCCCTTCTCCCCAATGTAAAGTGTCCCTCCCTCTTTAATGCCCCTCCCTTATTTAAATCAACCTCCCCCCTCGCCCCTCCCTTATTTAATTCGAGCCCTTCCCCTTGTATGCCCCTCCTCGCTCCCCCTCCCCCAACAAATTAATTAATTGCCCCCAAATTCTTGGACGACCTATTCATAGGAGAGTGTTCACCCTTGGCAAAATGTTTAAGAAGAGATTGGCCCTCCCCACTTGTGAGATTGCCCCTAGGAGTTCCTCCTTTATTTAATTCAAGCCCTCTCCCCTTTATCCCACTCCCCCAAAACAAATTAATTAAATGCCCCCAAATTTAATTAGGGCTATCTATTCATAGGACTTGGCAAAGTGTGTAAGAAGTGGTTAAGGAGGGAAAGAGTTTAAGAAGAGTTCAAAGGAAGAAGGAAAAGAGGGTGGTTTGAGAGGGCTGCTGTGACGAAGGGCCGGCCGGCAGTACATTCCCATTGTTTGACTGCCCACCTAAGGAAGGATCTCTCTCTCTCTCTCTCCCATACATATATATATATATATATATATATCCCGTCTATGGGCACCTCCTCACAACATCATCAGCTCTCCCAGCCTCGCCCTCCATATCATCTCCCTGCACCTCCTCAATACACAAATCTTCTGCCTCAGCCCGCCTCCATATCCTCTCCCTCCCACTCTACCCTCCTTGCCATGCTCCGCCTCCGCCACCCCACCGGTTCCAGCTGCCCATTCTGCTGCCTGCACACCCTTGTCAGCATTTTCTTCTTGGTCGCTCTCCTCGCCGCTTTCCAGCCCGCTTCTGCTCGCCCTGCTCCCGTCGATCATGAGTGGAGCATCATCTCCGCGTCCCCCAGCCCCTGGAATCATAACCATACGCTTGAGTATTACGTCCATGTTCGCACAAACGACGTCGACCTCGGCCAACTCATACCTCCTATCAATCAAACGCTCACAAACTCCTTCGGATCCACTCAGCTGTTCGCCTTCAACGTCACCCGGGGGGCTGATCCTCAATCGACGCAGTTGGGGTTCATCCGCGGATACACAGTGCAGGCTAGCTATGATTCCACTTCCATTGGCATTGAGGTGGAGGGCTTGTCTTACGATGATGGCTCCTTCAAAGGCACCATACAGCTTCAAGGCTTCGTCGCTGCTGGAACCAACGAAATCGCAGTGGTGGGAGGCACCGGGGCTTTCAGAGGCGCAAGAGGTTATGCCGTCGTAACACAAGTGAGCTCCCAAGGGAATGCGCTTCTTTATCACCACCAGCTGCATTTTCTCTAATCTGTTTATGCTATTCACTGTTTCTCATGAATGTGGATATGCGGGAGCCACGAATCGTACCGTTTCAATTTCCAACATGGATCCAATGGTACTTGTAAGCGCCTTGCGCGTTTGATAATAAGATGAGCTGCAATAATTTCAATCATCAGTTGGTGAATTCAGAAAACTTATATGAGCTCTTTTGCTTTACAGAGCAAATGCGAATGACTTTATAGTTCTAAGCTCAATTGGAACGTAATAAGTACCTTATGAGACGTTATCTCGTTGACACAAAGTCGACACAACAAGTAACTCTTCATCCATTCTTACAAACTTACGCGAGATGGAATGTTTGGTCAAACTAAGATGTATTCAAATCTACGTCTATATCTCATAAAAAATCTTCCAAACAATCATCATAAACTAGGATGTTCGATTCCCTATGGGAGTAGAGGCAGGGCGGCGTCCCCTCGAAGGCCTCAACCGGGTGTGTGAGTTAGGTGGGTGAGTTTTTTTTTTTTTTTTTTTTTAACTCTTTCTTATAGCCTTCTTATCACTAAGCTTCCCATTTGTGTGCCTAAACCTTCATATATGTTGCTTTACGTATTCAAGTTCGGTCTTTAAATGTGATCCAATTCTTCTCCAAATTTGCAAAGCCTCTAGCTTCATAGCGGCGCTTGCTCTCTTTAATCTTCTCTTAATATTATCGATAAGATGGATCCTACCCAAGAAGAAGGCATGCCCTTGGAACTCCAAAAGTCCATGTATACTGAACTTAAGGTCAAAGTTATCATCCACTTGGTGATGAGATGCCAAACAAAATAGAATATGTTAGAATGCGGGTTTTTCCATGTGTAAATTAGAAAATTTGGCATGTCTATCATCAGAAACATAACAAAGCAAGGAAGAAAATATTCTACTAGTATCCATTATCAACCAAGGCGATGCCCTAATACATGGCCTACTTCATATAGGCATGTTTAGCATAAAGTCTTCCAAGCCTACTCAAAGACAAAATTTAGTCCTATGGTATACTCTAGAGTATACTCTACACTTTTTATGACATGTTTATACTATATAATGTTTGAACCATGCATGCCAAAGTTTTCTTACATATTCTTGATATTGGGTAAGAATGCATCCAAATGGTAAAACATCTTTCTTGGATACAAGTGAGTGATTATCATTTGTATTTTGATTCTTGAACTAACTACACTTTCAGCAGCAAGTAATTCCTCAGTATGAGGCACTCACATCTCCAGTTGCATGTGGAGATATATGCCACAATGCATTCAGCTTTTTAGGTGACTCCATTCTAGCATCCATCACTAATGCTTACACCTCTAAACAGAGTATTCAATCAGTAATACAGATCAGAAAATCAGTCTTTAAGACATTCCAGCATCAACTCAGTCATGCTGCATTGCACCACCCTTGGATCCAATTATCACCACCTCCGATCAGTAGATCATTCCTCAGCATGAGGACATTTATACATCAGTGCAGTCCTACCCCAGTGCAGTTGACATCATCAGGTTCAGCCATAGCACAACCTGTGGAGCTTTAATGTTTCAGCATGCACTTATGGTTGTCGTATACAGTCCATACTTGATGCAGATTAGTGGTTGGATCCAGGACTTTAAATCAGTTCCTACATCAGCATTCGATACCTCATATGCCTCACATGCTATGGTTTTTTATTGATATTCCAAGCTTATAGTCCTTTATATTATTATCAGCTCCACCTTGAGCCTTTGACAAATCCTACATCCCATGCTGATGACGGATCTTTAGCCATGCACATATTAAATGACCTCCAATTCATGATCGTTGAGCATACAAGTTTGACAGGTTGTTGTACCTTTTCAGTTTTGCAGGCCTCTTCACTAGCACGGTAGTGTATCATAGATGCACCTTCAGCCCCAAAATTTCAGCCCCTGGATCACTCTGTCCACACCGACTATGAGGTCTTCTTCGACCTCGCATCATTCAATAGAGATCATAGTTCTACTATAAGAGGTATATTCATTGCTAGCTAGAGTCTCATTAAGACAGACTTCTAGAAGACTCCACAGGCATTGGGGTAGGCATAGATGAAACCTTAGGATTTCATAACAAACTACTTTTTTAATCAACTATAACATGTTTGGAAAGAAGAAACTACTTATAGTAGCAGAATCCCATAATCTATATGCTTTGCTCTCACCATTGTAGCTAGTGAGAACACACTTTTGAGATTTAGCACTAGCTTCTATTCTAGTTGATATGTTACATGAGCATAAGCAACAACAAAAAATCCTAAGATTTGAAATTATGGTCTTGAACCTATAAATAATATAATATTCCATAAAACAACAGTTGGAGACCTGTTCATGAGATAGACTATTGTGTTACATGTTTTAGCCCAATAGCCACATAGGAGATGCCTCTCTTCCATGATACATGATGCTATTTTAGAGATAACTCTATTTTTTCTCTTAGCCCCACCATCTTAATAGTTGCTATATCCATGGGTGAATTCCCTTCTAATCCCATGGTAGCTCAAAAAATTTATTGAATAGAAAAGACTTGTCTACTCACCACCATTGTTACATCTCAATGTGTTTACCTACTCTCTGTTACAATGCTTTACTACTAAGTAGTCTTACTGCAAGAACAAATTCTATTCCTAACACTCGCGGTTTGTTGAGCCGTTGTTCATCATTGGTCTACCGCCCTTAGCTTTAGGATGACTCCTCCTCGGACTCGAAGTCACTAGCTTAGCTGTTGTTGTTGCTATTGCTCGCCACTCGGGAAGTTGCTAAAGATGTGCTTGCTACTCGAGAAGTTAGCCAAAGATGTGCTACCATGTTACCAACTAGCGGGTGCCACATGCTCGTACCTATGTTGGTAAGTTCTCTGCGGTTCAACCTTTGTCGACTTGACCCAAGGGTAAACATTTCATCTCAGCTTTCTACAACCAACCCCTCACGATTTCAAACTAGCTAGAACTAAATGCTACTAGAAGGAAGACACACGTGGACTAAAGGTGCAGGGTCACCATGCAACACAACAGTCCCTTTTCTTGGAGGTTGGCGAGTAGTTACTCAGGGAGCAATAGAAGAAGGGCCGAGGGCATCATTTGGAGAAGCATGGCAGGAAGATGGTCTTGGAGAGGGAGGGTCAAAAGGTTTAATCATTGCTGATGGATCCAAAGGGGGCCAAGGATACAAGGAGCATATGTAATGGGAGGCCTCTTGAGATTTGTAAGCCAATCCATAGACCATAGCTCAGCGAGTGGGTCCTCGGAGGGGTTGGTGATGTCGGAGGCATTGTCGAAATGAGTCATATAGCATTTTTACTAGCGTGGATCTCTTCTGCCACTTAATACTTAGGTCCTTGTTCAGGTCTCAGACATTTTTGCGCATAGCAGGCAACTGCCTCCGTGATGTGGCTGCCGAGTAGTTTCTCATCCTCCTTAAGTAATGCCACATAATATATTGAAAGGGTTGACATAATTGGATGTGGAAGAGCATGGATTTGAGCTACAATAAGGCGCCTCTCTACCTTATGTATATTGTGATGTGGTAGGCTACTCGATCTTAAACAAACAAATCAAATTTGTGACAGGTGTGGTTATAGATGTAATTCTTCAGGGTGATTGGCCCGAGTGTCGCGCCGTGAAGAGATAGAGGTGGGGTTGTAGGACTGGGACTGACAAGTTGATGTGTTGCCAAGCCTTGTGAATAGGGAATTGGTGTCGGGGCTAGGCACTCGACTTAAAACTTCAGTTTGCAAAGGTGGCAATAGGAATGACATCTTGCCCGTCCAAAATTGGCCTTGCTTCCAAAACCCACCCAAGTAAAGACTGGGTGGTCAACTAAAAAATGAGTGGGGTGAACACCTATAGCACCCTATCAAAAAGAGACACAAAGGGAGTTTGAGTCCCTACATCATATCCTGGCTTTGGGCCTATAAAACGAGCCAAGGTAGACACATATACACCCTTCTCACAAAAACCCAAGTGGGTCTGTGTTCCTAGTTCAACTTTGGCTCAAAAATCCCTTGGCTAGTAGGCTCTAGTAAGAGTAAAGCCTAAGTCGTGTCAATTTCAATAGGTGCTTTGAAGTGACCTGAAGTAGTTGTGCCTTTGGATCTCATAGATACATGCTTCTAAATCATTGGTCGGACTTGACGAAAGGCTGAGAGGGGTGTTGGGGTTCTTCTTGGCCTATTGACAGGTCATCATCATCGAGCTCTCTTCATGTGGGAAGCTTTGCCAAGTGCTCGCCAGGTGCATGGAGAAGTTGGATAAGAGACTGCAATTGAGATTAATGCACCAAATTTTCTTTGATTCGAGTATTTGTGGCTTGCAAATCCTCCACTTCCTCCAGATTTGGGTGGAGCTATGCGTTCTTTGCTCAAACTATCGCTGCCTTAGCATGTGCCTCTTGAAGAGCCAACTAGTCAACCCACACCTGTTGTGCGTCCTTTAGTGCTGTCTGTTATAATCTGTTTCATAAAACAGGTTGATTTGTGACTTGTAATTTTGGTGTACACAATGATTGTCTCAATAATTGTAAATAATCATGATTTTCTAATATAACTTTGTGGAGAGGCCTTGATTACAAGAAGTGATGATAAAAAGCTCATGAACACTCTCACATAACGGCTAACTGGCAAATCCAAAGATCTTTAATTGTGGATCTAGGAAACTAGTAGCTAAGTGTATGTGATGTGGACGATACAAATTGAGGATGTGCATTTTTATGAGAGAAATTTTGTAAAACTGGAGGTCTAGAGTGTGCATGGGTGCTTTTCAGCCAAAAATAGGGGCATATGTCATTTTTCGCATGAAGAGGCCACTTGTAGAGGAATTTAGTGCCAAAAAGATGAAGAGTTTATTTTTTGCTAGAGATAAATGATTGGAAGGTTCTAGGGGCTTCTTTTGAGAGGTAGGTTGTTCTAGAGAGTCATGAGAGCCAAGGAAGCTTATGCTACAATTTTCAAAGACTAACAGGGCTTGTAGCAAGCATATTTGGAGTTATGAATCTAACTTTGCCTTGTTATCTGAAAAAAAGTTGTAGAGTGAGTTCAAGGGATACAATTTTTTATTTTTATCGTGTGTCAATCCGACTTTGGTAGAAACATTTATCACTTCTGCAAGGACTAGTAAGTGTTGTTGAGATTTTGTGCTAAGGTGGACAAAGGTTTTCAGCTATTGTGGTGAGGATCGTCTTGGTGCTGCTAAGAGTTTTTTGTTGTTTGGCAACTTCTTGGCTTGCTGATTGTTTCTAGTTCATGCTAGAGCTTTCATGGTTGAGCAGCAGTCGTTTGTGAAGTCTGCACACATATGTGGAAGCACGTTTGGAGAAAAGGTGTGTCGAATTAT